>NC_133433.1:35918423-36133423 GCF_011762505.2 Arvicanthis niloticus | reverse complement strand
CTTACATTCTGGACAGTTGAGACAGGCTGAAGGTGATGAAGACATTGTAGCAGTTTTATTTAATCAAACATGTCATTTAATACATAGCACTTTGTTCAAAATCAGTTTGGGAAGAAACTAAGTTTATCAGGTGAAAACCACCAGTGACTGTTCTGGCACTGGTGGGTTTTCCCAATATGTCTCTTCTAATCCATCACTCCTGAAGATACATCACCAAGCATGAGGGCACATGTTTAGTCCTCTTGCTCCTTTCCTAGGTTCACTCTACACAATATATTATGTCAGAGTCTTCTCAGTAGAAGTCATATCTTAGGGAAAGATGATCTTGCAACATTTACCCTCAATTTCCCAAAGTCATATGGCCTAAAATCTCATCCATGCTCATAATATATATATGAAGACCTATTCAGCCATTGTCTGCAAAATATCTTCTGAGCAACCCTGAGCAATATACTAAAATATGATATTTGCAATTTTCTAAAACATTAATTTAAGTGGAATCATTGAATACCATAGCAATTAAAGATTTGATTCAAAGTGTTCCTCTACAACTGAAGGATAACCATAAAGTCACACAGCTGGAAGAGTTGATCTGACACAGAAAGGCTGTGCCCTTTAACTTCCCAGGCCATCATTTTGGATATGCTTATAGAATTTGAGGTCAAGAGACCTGTGGACAATTTTACTCCTTGTTAAATATGTTAAACTAAACATATAAATTATTCAGAATAGTAAATAGGCATTAGTCATGTTTTATCATTTGCAGAATTATTAAGAAGATCAAAGAAATGAAAAATATATCAGCCCAGTGCATGACATAAGGCCAGGAAGCATTACCATGTCCCCACTGGGAATTTGGAGGCTGTTGTATTTCACTGCCCTCTACTCCTCGAGAAATAAAAATATGTGTTTTAGTAATTCATATCCTCAACCTGTGGTTATTTTTATGGGGTTGTGCTCATAGACTAGAAAAGAAGAACAATTTGGAACTTCTGGGCATGCTCTCATTCACTTTGGAGAGCAGCATGCACCCCAGTATAAGTATAAAAACTTAAACTGAAAAGTAGACTTAGTGAATCCAAACTGGAAGCTGCCAAGCAAGCTCACAGGAGATCAGGTTCTTCTAAATAGTGTTACAGATGACAGGATAAAATATCAAGACTCTTCTCTTATTCCGGATAGAAACTAGAAGCCACTGTAGAAGCTAGGGCAACTGCAACACAAAATGCTATATAGGTTATCAAATGGGGGTCAGAATTATTGTGGTTGTCTGCAGTTCTGTTTTCTATAAATATTCCTTTGTCGCCTCACTAACGCTTAGATTCTAAAGTGCTAAGTTCAAATTACTTGATCCATGTGAAATCATTTGAAGGAATATTCTTGTTTCTAATGTACTTATACATTTTAAAACTTTGCTTGAATTATTTGAATTCTTTATGATATATTGGTACATGTTTTATAAAAGCTGAGACTCATCAAAATGAAGCAGAGGGTTTCACTTCTCCAAGGCCCAGCCAGGTCTGTTCCCTCTCCAGCACACTGGAGATGAGTCCTTCAGGCAGCCACAGCATCACTAGTTTGGCCAGATCTACTGTACCTTTAAATCAACTTTACTTGTCCCTGGCATCCCTCCCTGACCACAGCTGCCAACTGTTCAAGGTGGAAGAAAGGAGTCTTTAGCATTTATAAATAAGCTTTTCTTGGGGCTTACTAACTGCAGAATCTAGGACAGCAGAATGTTCTCGAGAGACATGGAGGAGCTGTATAAGTTTGGAACTTAAGGAAGTGAATATTAATGTTTCTAATAACATGGAAAACTTGAAAATGGTTACTTTGGATGCTTAAGGACAGAAAAAAACATTTGATATTTTATATTTCCTGAGAGAAGACAACAGGGTCTGGATTTTTAATAAACCAGACACAAGAAACAGAAAGTTCATCCTTCTGAAAGGATGCCGCATGCCAGGGCTTACATCAGAACCCACTGATGTAAACGTGGTTGACCCTCTTCCTTGGTGCCCACAACTGCCTTGTGACCATGAAGACTCTATTCTTCACCAAACAGTCACTAGGAACTTTTCCAGGAAAGGGAGAAACAGATGTTATTACTAGAGTTGTTAAAACCACTGAACCATTTAATAATCTGACATTATCCAGACTAGAAGCTGTGTTATGCTACCTACCTCCACCCTCTACTCTTCCCGTGATTGTTGCAATTGCTCTCATGAATCAGAAAACACAATAGCAATTTGGTTAAAATAAGTAGTAAAAGCTGAGGTCAGTCTTACCCTGTTAAGATTCAGTCATCTAAAAACCACAAACATCTCCTCTGTTCACTAACATCACTTAGCAGAGATCTCAGAGGCAGTTTGTGGAGTGTGGCTGAAAAGAAGAGATGAAGAATAAATAGCTACTATCCAGTTTCTGAAAGCGTGGATCAACTCCACTCTATCTTCTCTGCCTTGATAATACAGTCATTTCTTTTCTTTGAACATGCCCCAAGCATAACATATGCAGCAGAAATAATTTGGAAACCTAAATTATTTAAAAACAAACTTGCTCTTGAGAATCTCACTAAGGTCTTCAAGTCCCCACAGTGTAATTGATGGGCCCTGTGGTTAAACAAACCCAGAGTTTCTTTGTATAAATGCTTCTCAAAGAGTTCCGTAGGCTTAAAACTAATTAAAATAAGAAAATTGAAAAGTGGACTGAGCTTATTTAAAAAAAAAAAATAGTTCAGCACCTCATTGCAGAGAAACCTAATCAAAATGAAAGCCCTTAATTGAGTTAAGCAGCACCTACCCAAGCCACTACTCCATTAGTTACCTAGATAGACAGACTGCCACATGCAGTGTCTCTCATTTTACTTCAATGCACTCGAATAATGGTATTTGAACTGATAATCGAAATCTTGTAAATGTTCTCCTCCAGTCCATTTGGGAACTGGTATTTGGAATCTTGTAAATGTTCTCCCCCATCTCATTTGGGATGTTTAAGAGTTGTCCAAACACTTCACTTGGCACCCCACACCCCGCAGCCTCACATGAAGCCTTTGCCCATCTGCCTTACCATTGTACATTGTCTATAATAAATCTCAACTAAGAGTGAAATTCTTATAATTATAGGAATGAAGACTGTCTCCCGTGGTGGGAGGCTATCTCCAATGAGAACATAGGCCTTGTTCTCCCAGATCAAGATTCAGTGTTGTTTGCCCCATTAACTTGCATCTGAGCCCCACATAAAACATATTTTGGCCTTCATAGAAGGCTTCTGCTAGAGTAATCTAAAAGATTAAATTAGAATTCCTCACAATGCAAAAGTAACATAAAATTCATTTCATTTTTTTTTGTAATTCATCTACTAGTCTGTATTTTTTCAGAAATATTGGTGACTAAAAATTTCATCCACTGTGTTGGAAATTTTGGAGTGTTTGTTTGGTGTGTGTGTGTGTGTGTGTGTGTGTGTGTGTGTGTGTGTGTTCTATTGGTATTGTCAAGTTACAAAATAATTACAAAAGAAAAAGGAGCTTAAAACGGGGTTAAAAACTCTATTCTGTGTTGATTTGGTACAATATAATATTGACATTCTAGAAGTTAGCATATAATGCTGTGTTAAATAACATCAATATTAATAGTAAATCTCAAATCGTTGGTTTCAGTGGAGTATGTGAGGTATGATTTAGACACAAAGAAGGTAGAAAAAAGGCATCAGTAGTTTTTTTTTTTCCAGAGATATCTTTGCTCCAAGAAACATGCAACAGACAGGGAAAAGATACACACAGGACAACGACTATTTCATTGCTTTACATATAAAACAAAGAATGTTCTCCCAGGGAAAGAGAGTATCAAGAGACTTGATTCAGACATGAGCTACAGGACATATGTGGCACAAAGCAAATGACAAAGAAATGCCCTCCCACATAGACAATTACAGGGTAGAGGTTGTGAAAAACAAAATTTAATCATCACTTCTTAAGCTACAAAGAATAGTGGTAAAATGTCATAAGAGGATCCTTGTAGGATTTGCTTAAAACCTTTCAGCAAAATGCCAACAGTGATTCATTCTGTTGAATGGAACGTTTAAGAGACTTACTCTTGTTGTCGGTAATAATTAACACCTATTTTCACTATAAGGAAGGAAATTCCAGAAAAAGGACTGAACTGAGAGCATCTGCCACTAGCATGGTAAAGGTAGACTGAACATAGCTAGAAACTAAACTTAATGAAATTACATCCTGAAGGCCAACCTTTGGAACTTAGGCAAAAGTCCATGCATTATAATGAGTTTCCAAATGTTGATAACAAATAGGCAAAGAGTAAATTTGTATATCAGAATTAAAATTAAAGAAACAAAGGCAACTTCTTAGGTTCATATCAAGAAATATATATTTTATAGTGGAACAAATAAAATAGAATAAATGACTATGCTGTATAATAACAAATCCCACAGCATAAGAAGATTGCAAACTTCTGAAGATAGGGGCTCTGCCATATGGCAAAACTATATAGAATTATATAGATTATTTAGAATATGTAACTAAGGCAAGTCTATGGTTCGTCACATCATTCTGTGACATTTCATTAGCTATGAGACAAAGGAGCAGGTCGTTTAACTTCACAGTATGTCTTCCTATTCAATGGAGTACAAACATAATCATCGGCATTGTTAATACAAGTGTTTAAAAGAATCTGTTGGCTCAATCATATTGTGACTCTAAATTTAAACAATCCATAATTCATCTATTTGCACTGCAGTATAATCTTTTTGTTTGTTCGTTTGTTTGGGTTTTTGTGTGTGTGTGTTTCGAGACAGGGTTTCTCTGTGTAGCCCTGGCTGTCCTGGAACTCACTGTGTAGACCAGGCTGGCCTTAAACTCAGAAATCCGCCTGCCTCTGCCTCCCAAGTGCTGGGACTAAAGGCGTCTGCCACCACTGCCCGGCGCAGTATAATCTTAATACATTTATTCATTGACTATTTAGTATATACTAGGTAGACATAGAATAACATGCACAGAACACAACTAAACAGTAATGAAAGCAATTTCCCAAGTCATCATTCTCTTTGCTTATCACAAAACTCAATCACAGGAATAAACCAAAATAAATAATTTGACGATAGTAAACAGTCAATAGATTTGTCAACAATAAAAATGATGAGGGTCACTAAATATTTAAAACCTTATTTGGCAACTTACAGAGATTTAAGCCAGCCAGTTTAAAATTCTAACATATTTTTAAAGGGAATATGACAAGGTGAAGATGCTCAGAAATGACACAAGGAAATGCACAAGAGCTCAACTACAAGAGTGAAGGGGAAGAAAACTCAAGCTGAGAAACTCCACAAATGCCAGAACAAAATCTCAGTAATGTGGCTCATGTTGGTTCCCAGGTAAGTAAAGGAAAGCTCATGAAAAATGGTCACATCAAAGTCTGGAAAAAAATTAGTGAGTTAATGGAGGGAAAAAAAAACTTCACAGAATTATCTGGATCAGCACTGGTCCAGCCAAGCTGATGTATCTATCATACCTACAATGAACAAGCACTGTGGTACATGTGAAACACATGTTCCCTTTAGCTGTGTTGAGACATAAACTCTGGCATTTAATTGACTAAAGATTGTTTTAGTATTTTGATCTTCAAATACAGGTTTTTTAAAAATATCTGTGGGAAGTCAAGGAGAAACTTATTTATTAATTGAAAAAATACAAATAATATTTGATTTCATCTTTTCTGGGAAGCAAAGAAAGCAGTGCTGGTGTTAGACTTTATACTATAAGGTTTTAGAATCAACGAGATAGGGTATGCTCCATTCCAAGCACCAAGACATACCTGTGAGTTCAAATAGGCACTCAGGTAATGCATAAAGCCTACGAACTGCCACAAATAAAACTCCAGCCAGCACAGTCTGGGCCCTGAGTCCCTGTCTCTGACATGGAAAGAGGCAGGTCAGATGGTCAGAAGCATTCTCCAGAAAATAAAAAACAAGATCAATAATTTTTTAATTTATTTGGAAAAAAATATTCCAAATACCAGAAAGCAGGTACCAAGTGAAGAAGAAAGGAAGGAAGGGAGAGATGGAAGGAGAGGAAGAGGGGAGGAAGGAGGGAAGAGAAAGGACAGAGGGGGAAGGACAAGCATGAAGGAAGGGAGAAATGGAAGGAGAGGAAAAGGGGAGGAGGGAGGGAAGAGAAGGGACCGAGGGGGAAGGACAAGCATAAGTATCAACAGCACTGAAATGACAATTAAAATATTATGAACTTTGTCTTTACAAACTCAGAGTGAAAACATGATCATGAAATAGAAACATTAAAATAAACACTGAGAGTTAGCAAAATGGCCCAGCAGGAATCAGGCTTGCTGATTTGAATTTGTTGACTGGCACTCATGTGGTAGAAACAGAAAACAGAGTCCTGCAAGTTGTACTCCTATGTCCACATGTTTTGTGATAGTGTGTCCATACACTTCCACATAACACAAATAATTAAAATGTTTTAGCAAATACATAAATACTAAAAGGAATCAAAACATCTCTGCCAAGATAAGAACCTAAGAATTGGCCGTTCCCTGGCTCCAGTTCTAACTGGCATGAGTGCAGCAGCCACTAGCAAGTGCTTCCTATCCCATACTGCTCTTTGCCTATTATGGATGTGCCATCTGATATCTGGGATTGGGCCATTAAGCCCATCCTCTGGTCAAGGCTGAGGAATACCATGCCCACCCTCCATCTTCCCTGAGTCTGCAGCATCAGCCACAAAAATCCATGAGACTTTCTTTGTTTCTACACATTCTGGACTGGAGCTCCTGGAAAAGGGAGGGTTGGCAAGTGCTGCCTAGTTGCTGGCAGCAGGCCTTTCTTTGCCATTCTCAGAATTCCAAAAGGTCAATCATAACTTTTTCATTATTGAAAAAAATCAGTAGAAAACTACACAATTTTCTATACCTTGTGTAATATGAAAAGATGAGTTGTTATTATTTTAATTCTACAGCTCCAGAAAATCATGGAACCTTGCCAAGTCTTACTGTCCTACACTGGGAAGAAATGACAGGAGACTCCGGCTCTGAGGATAAGTGGGACATTTGGTATCCTGAACAGTGAGGACATCTGAACCATACAGTGCCTCTACAGATGTGACCAGTGCTGCTAGCTAGTATCTCAGACGCCTGACAAATAATTCATACTAGCAAGTGTTACCACAAGGAATCCCAATGGAATTGTAACATCAACAACTAAAAGTAAAAATCAAAAGCTTTATTTCAGGAAAGAAAGAGTCGGGATCTAAGAATGGCTTTTTTTTTTTTAATAGACTAAAAATTGTCGCCATGTTTTTGCAAGTTGGCACTAAGTGTTCTGGTTCATTCACATAGCTAGTAGATGTGGGTTAACAGTGAAACTAGGCCTATTGAAGTTGCTGAGATTTGGGTTTCTTTTCCCTTTCTTTCTTTCTTTCTTTCTTTCTTTCTTTCTTTTTTTCTTTCTTTCTTCCTTTCTTTCTTTCTTTTTTCTTCTTTCTTTCCTTCCTTCTTTTGTTCTTTTCAATTTTTATTAATTCTTTGAGAATTTCATACAAAGTGTATTGATTTCCCCCAACTTTACCCAGATACACCTTCCTCTTTCTATCCATCCAACACTGCATCTCCTTGTGTTGTTTTTTTAAAGCCCATCAAGTTCAATTAGCATAGATCATATATTCATGAATGTGTGGCCTTCTATTGAAGCATGGTCAGTCCACTAGGGTACACATAATTGAAGAAAAATGACTCTCCCTCTCATAGCAGATGTCAAGTCTACTGAGTGAGTTTTCCTACTGTTCCATGAAATGACAATGTCCAGATACTGTAGAGGAGAATCTATGTTGCACAGAGGAGAACAATGGTAGGCAGATTGTGTAAGACAGTTCTGTGAAGAGCTGATAGTCAGGCCTGTGATTGGTCATCAACAGAAGTCATGGCTTCCTGAAAGCTTCCTAAATGAAGGTCTCAGGAATGAAGTGAAGGTCTCAGGAATGAAGCAGATAGCAATTGGAATGGCTCCAATAGCAGCAAATTATATTAGCATCATTTATTGGCCAGTATTCCTGGAGGAGATAATGCTGATATCAGCAGTGTTCTCAATGGTAACAATGGATTAAGCTGGCACCAGCAGCTTTTCCCAGGTCCTACATAGAATTATGACATAGATACTATCATTATTCCTTTTTAGTTGTGCTGTTGCATCTAGAAGTCAAGTATGCTACCAATTAACTGGGTTTCTACAGCAGAGAATTTGAGGAAGTCCTCCCCTTCATGTGTAGCCAGCCAATCTGGCTGTACATTGTGTGAGCATTGTAACACTCTGTCCATTGTGTGAGCATGACACTAGGAACCAACTATATGGACCCCTCCCTGGGTGGGTGGAAAGCACTCCTTCCTCTTTTTTAATGTCATCTGTGAAGGATCCTAGCCATGATCAGAATGGTGATTCTTCCACGTGTTCCTTTTGATTAAAGTTCATTTACACTGTGAGAGTATGTGGAAGAGCCTTCTCTTAGTTATATAGATAGATATACTTGGTTTTTATGTGTGTTCTGGGAATTCTCCTTGCTGTATTCCAACAAAATGAGGTGCTGAGGAACACTGTCCTAAAGCAAAACTGGAATAGCAAAACTCAAATAACAAAACTAGAATAAGACACAGTTCCTGTTAGAATTCTTTCTACTGGTTACTCTGTGCCTCCTAGTAGCAGGTAACATATGTGAACATCTGACCCCTCTTATCATATGACAGTATACGTGCATGAATTCCACAAATAACTCAGAGAACCATTTCAAATGGAATGTGTATGTCTAGTAGAGATGGTGATTGAAACATTTTTATTCTTCTCAAAGATAATATAACTTATGTTCAAAGTAGACTTTAAAATCGATGTTCTAGCTAATATAAAAGATAAAACCAAATTAGGAAGTTTGTATAATATGCTATAATTTTCCTTAAAATATACAATAATGTCCAAGAAATTTATACATGACACATTTCTACTTTTGTGAATGGCATTGTTTCCTAGATTTCTTTCTCAATGTGATTATTTGTAGCATTTAAGGAAGCCTCTAAATTTTATGTTTTTTGTATCGTACTACTTTGATGAATATATTTATCAGCTATAGGAGTTTTCTGGTAAAGTCTTTGGTTACTTTATGTATTAGAACCATGTAATCTTTGAGTAAATATATTTAACATCTTTCTTTTCTAACTGGATTCCACTACCAGTAATTACATTAGTTTTATAACTCTAGCTACAATATAAAGTTCTGTTTAATTAGAATGAATTGAGTGATCATCCTTCTTTTGGTAAGCTGTGTGAATGTCAAAGACCTTTGCAGTGTCTCTGGCAAGTACAATTAACAATTTTCTCTATTTACCAAAAAGAATAAGGAGGATACTAACACTTTACTTTTTTGTTATGAGTGAACATCTATAAGCAGAAAAGTTGTTAGAGTCCAAGACACACCACAAAATGCATGGTAAGCACCAAATTAATTCAATTCTCATTGGAGATAAATAAGGTATGCCTGAGACTCTTCTATGATGTTCACTTGAATGTGCAACAGAGGCATAAAGTACTTGGGCTGGATGGAAGAGCAGGTCTTTGCCTCAATGAAGACATCAGGACAATACCTTGCCAGGATCAACGTTAAATAAACTTGACACTTAACCCTGGACAGCAGCTTTACTGCAGAAGCAACCGTCTATGCCTGGCAACATTCCAATGAGTGCTTGACGTTTCTTTGACTACCCAGAATGCAACATGTCGTCTCTCAAGTCAGTGCCCATGAGGGTTCAGAAGATAACCCAACACACATTGAAATACATTATCATATAACTTTTCAAACTTGAAGGAATATTAATCGTCATGGCTAAGAATTCATGGCACATGTATTTTGTGAACCATGAAAAGTTGAGAATACAAAATACAACTAATATGTAAAGTACAAAGAGCCAGGCATGGTGCCACAACTATAAGCCCAGCATAGGCATGACCCAGGCAAGAGGATCATAAGATGGAAACGAGCCCAGGCAATATAAAACATTGTCTCAAAACGATGACAGCAAATTAAAGAAAAAAATTAGAGTGGCAGCAAGGATATTTCACTTTTAGGTGTTCATGAAAATGTTTCAAGTGCTTTCATTTTTGTAGTCATTGGTGGCACTGACAAAGAGCATGCTTGAGTATTTCTGGATAATGAATCACCATGTATCTAAACCAGCACAGCTAGAGCACCACTGAAAATAGTGTAGTTTAATAATTTCATTAGAGCAAGAGAATGAAACCACACACTACATAAAATAATACTGCACATGAATAATTAAAAGGTTTTGCCTAAGTGAATAGGAAACACTACTAGTGGAAATGACCATCTCAGAATCACTTTGAAATTGGATAGTAAAATTAAGACTTCTCCCATGCTCTGCTGTGAGAGAGCATTGAACTATTTCAATGGAAAACCAAAGAACAAAATAATACATTAAAAATGGAAAACTTTCTAATTATTTAAATTTGGCTGTTGGCTCCACATTTTTCCATAAAACAACATAAAATTGGGAAATGTATATTTATTACCTTTTATAAGAGCATGTAAAAGCTGGCTCTGATTGACGGTCCTTCTTACGTGTTACAGCCTACACTAATTCTAGTAAGAGAGCTATTGTTGACTTTTATGTTTGCTATAACTACTAACAAAACATAAGCAAATCAAAACTATTTTATCTTATCCCTGTAAGAATGAGTAAAATCAGTAATACAAGTGACAGCTCACGCTGGTGAAAATGTGGAACAAGTGGAACATTCTACTATTGTTAATGGGAATAAAAACCTGTGTAGCCCCCTATCGAAGTCAGGGTGATGGTTAGTCAGAAAGAGGGAAATCAACCTAACTCAAGATCTAGCTCTACCACTCTTGGACATATATCCAATGACCTGCCATCCTACCACAGGGACCATGTTCGTTGTTGATTTATTTATAATATTCAGAAACTAGAATCAACTTAGATGTACTTCCACAGAAGAATAAATAAAATATGATACATTTACACAATGAAGTATTACTAAGCTATTTTTAAAACACCATCAAATGTTTAGGCAAATGGATGCAACTAGAAAAAAATCATCCTGAATGAGATAACCTAGACCCAGAAAGATAAATGTGATACATATTTGCTTCTATCTGGATATTAGCTGTTAAGTAAATGAGAATCAAGCTACCATTCTGTGGACCAAGAGAAGTTAGGCATAGAGGAAAGTACTACAGAGTACACATGGTTATCATTGAGAGGAAGAACTAGAACAGATTTTATAGGTGGACTAGAGCCAGAAAGGGAATGAGAAGATCAGATGGAAAGGGTGAGGAGATGTGTGATTGAAGGAGGGAATGAGTGTAGAGACAGCTTGAATTGAAGGTCATTTGAGGGGTGGTGTGGAAACCTAGTTCAGTAGAAACTTCCTAGAATATATTAAGACAATCCTAATGAAGTCTCCAAATAATGAGGGAAACAAAACCCCTTCTGGCCTTCTCTTTTCACCAAAGGATGTTTCCAGTGCCTGGACTGGTTCTCATCCAATTGAGTGGCTGGATTTCTCATGAAAATCCCCAAACAACCAAGGCCATTGCCAAGACAGTTGTGGTTGCTCTCCACAAACTAACAGCAAGGTACCATCATAGAAGATGCCCCAGGTCACTTAAGAGCCTGTCTAAAAGGAGAAACTTCAAGAATAATCCAGTCTGGTGAATATAATTTCCCACTATAGGTATAGACAGAATACAGTCACAGATGTTTCCCATTTGGCCTGAGGAACTTTTGCATCCAGAGTGAACAACAATGACCCAGAATACATACACATGTGACTATGAAACACTTATGGAAAGAGTGGCAGTGAACAGTATTGACCTTGTAAGGAACAGAAAAAGGTAGACTTAGCTTCTCATCCTCGGGAAATGGGTCCTCTACAGAATTTGAAGCTAAAACTTGGAAGTTTGGAAGTTGGAAGTTTGCCATGTCTTAGAAAAAAATGACAAGTTTCTGATGCCCAAAGCAGGATGTACCACCATTTCCACTCATTTGGCTCTACGTCCAGAGCAGCAGGCATCTGCTGAAGAGGCTCTAGGCTCACAAAGAAACAAAGAAAACTGAACACAGGGAAAAAGTAAAAACTAACCAAAATTAATTCAACCCAAATCACAGCTTCTTGAAGAATCTGAGGATATTTTAAACCAAGATAGAATAATGAATACTTAAAAATTCAAATACTTCCCTCAAAACCCAGGAACTAGACAATTTAATCTATAACATAAACTGTTCACTAGATTATTGAAAACGGAATTATTGTTAGGTTCCTTGAAAGTCTGCTCTGCAAAATGCATCACAGAGTAAAAAAAAAAAAATGCTCAAAATAAAATCCATGAGTAAAGGTCAACAAATTTGGAAGAAACATTCAATTTTTTATTTGAAAAAAGATGTCTGTATAAGTTCAAATTTCTCACCCCAACAAAAAAATTATAGTCATTAATAAAAATAAAATTGTATACATATAATGGTGTTTGGAGATAGAGCTCAGATTAGGAACTTACTAAAAGCTAGGTTGGAAAAATAATTTTCAAGTCCAGGCATTATCAGAAATTATATGATTTCAATTTACAGAAAATTACTGAACTAAAAGACAATAAAAATATCCGAAGACTTTCACCTTGTAATTGCAGTAAAAAGGGTTCACCTGTATTGACTAGTGCTCAGAAGGTACACTGCCTGCTTGCTATGCGAGGAGAAAGGTAATCATCAATATCATCCAACCACAAACCCTCTGGTCTATAATAGTGATTTGCCTGCCCAATATACTGGTGTAATGGTAGTGCAGACTATATGGAAGTGGCACCCACTTTTTGAAAATTACATTTAAAATCCACTCAATGAGATGGTGTCCATACCCAACACAGCTAAGGCAGCCAAGACCCTGAGACTACATGAATCGTGGGTATAGGGGAAAACATATCCTCCTAACATAACATGACAATAAATGACTCCTTATAACATAGTGCTATACCCATAGATCAACCCTCACCAGAGAAGCTTCTTCTTAACAGTTGCTGTGACTTAGCAGAGAAACTCACAACTGGCCAATTTTCAGAGAGTGAGAGAGTTTGGGGTACTCAGTCCTAAATGGGATATTTTCATCAAGGCTCTCTCCTAAAGAAATGCTTATCCTTGGCAAAAGGAGCAGAAAGACTGTAAGAGGCAGAGGTGGTAGATGATTCAATGGTGACAGTGTCCTCCAGACACAACACATATGAATTCACACAGACAGTGGCAGTCCTGCACAGATTCAAGCCAGTTGACATTCCAGTGCTGAGACAGGGAGGTAGACACAGGCTCCCACTCCTAACCAAGAAACTATTTACAATTGATACATGCTCTCAAACAAAACAATCAGACTTCTCCAGTGAACTGTTACTGTATATATCAACTCCAGGGCACTCCACTCCTAGGAACACTCCAGGGCAGGCCCCACACCTAGGAACTGTTGTGGGGAAAAAAGGAGCAGGGGAGGAAAGAGGAAGAGGAGGGGGAGGACTGGAAGGATGGGGAAGGACTGGGGAAGGAAGAGAATATGAAGAAGAGGAGAAAAGAACAACAAAGGAGGAGGAGGAGAAAGAAGACAAGATGAAGAAAAATGACAAAGGAGAAGATGGAAATGAAAGAGGGAGAAGGAGAAAGAAGGATGAAAGAAGAGGAGGAGGAGGAAGAGGAGAAGGAGTGAAGTGGAAATGTCTGTTTTCTTTGGAAACTCAGTTATGTCATAATATTTTGCTGGAACAGACAGTCGAAAGGTTGTTTTGCTGAAACACACACAGGTGAAAGGATGTTTTGCTGAAGCAGACACATGTGAGAGGATGTTTTGTTGAAGCAGATATGTTGGAGGATGCATGATATTTAGAAAGAATGTAAATATGACCACACAGACAGTGGGAGGAGTCTCTGGCATTTGTTCACCTTCTCTGTCTCTAGTCTTCGCTCTTGTATTGGTTTACATTGCATCATGTTGCTGATCTTCACTTGTTATGACCTCATAGAATAACGCACCAAAGAACTTCTTATGATATTCTGGTAGCTTCTTGCTGCTTCCATGGGCTCAGGCCAATTGGCAAAGGCTTGCAGTTTCTTCTGGATAGAACTGCCATTGCTGACTCGTGAGTGGTGATTGCCAAGTAGACTGGATTGTCACTGCTGATTCATGCTGGTATTTTGCTAGTGGAATGAACTGCTGACAATGAAGATTGGAATAGCCCTCAGAAAACTATTTCTAAACAGGTACACAACCCCTGTTTCCTATTAACTTTTTTTTCCATTTCTTCTGGTGGATGGTGGGCTAGAAGGGAGGTTGAAGCATTTAATACTCCTATAAAAGTAGGCTTTGAAAATCTAAGACAACAGAGAAGGAAGGAGGAGGAAGAGGAGGAGAGAGGGGAGCAAATGAAAAAGTAGGAGGAGGAGATGAAAAAGGAGGAGGAGAAAGAAGAGGAGGAGGAGGAGAAAGAAGAGGAGGAGGAGGAGAAAGAAGAGGAGGAGGAGAAAGAAGAGGAGGAGGAGAAAGAAGAGGAGGAGGAGAAAGAAGAGGAGGAGGAGAAAGAAGAGGAGGAGGAGAAAGAAGAGGAGGAAAAGAAAGAAGAGGAGGAGGAGGAGGAGGAGGAGGAGGAGGAGGAGGAGGAGGAGGAGGAGGAGGAGGAGGAGGAGAAAGAAGAAGAGGAGGAGGAGGAGGAGAAGGAAGAGGAGGAGAAGAAAGCCAAAGAAGCAGGGTTTGTTTCTAGGATTTCTGATTTATTTTGTTTGAATTTTTTATTTGTTTTCATTTTCATTTGGAGTTTTAGTTTGGTTTTGAGAGACATGGTGAACCATGATAAAACATATTGTATGGAAAATGTAGTATATATTTAATGTATTTTTAAATTCTATGAATTTTGTTATTGTATAATATTTTAATACTAAAAATAATTCCATTGTAGCCAAGTACATTTAGTGCAAGAAGATGTTAATACTTTTGAACAGTTTCCTCTAATATTATGATCTCTAACCCTTACTTTAAGGTTATGAATACACCTGAGCCAATTCTTGACTTCCTTGTTAGCATGTGCTGCTATTTACTTTTTGGTTGATGTATAAGACCTTGTTTTCTCAATGCCCTCCCATTACCTCTGGCTCTTACACTCTTTCTGCCTCCTCTTTCATAAGATTCCCTGAGCTCTAAGGGGAGGAATTTGGTAGAGATACTTCATTTAGAAATGAGTGTCCAAGGTCTCTTACTCTTATGTATTACCTCACTGTCAGTCTCTGTTTTGGTCCCATCGGCTACAGGAGGAAGCTTCTGTAATCTGATGATGGTTACGCAAGGTACTGGTCAATGAGTATAGCAAATTGTCATTGCAAGTCAATTTATTGCTATCTTTGTCACTTCTACAAAGCCAGGAAAGGAACACAAACAGGGCTGGAACCTTGAGACAGGAGCTGTTGCAAAGACAATAGAGGGATGCTGTTTACTGGCTCACTCAGCATGTCTTCTCAACCTCTTTCTTTCTTTCTTTCTTTCTTTCTTTCTTTCTTTCTTTCTTTGCTTCTTTTAAGTGTGTGTGTGTAAAATTAAATCATCTTCTACAAAAAGACCAAGATACATAACTTTAACATATGTCTATGTCAATCCCACACAGTTGGTGGTTCCATCTCTGTGAGTCCCTTTGAACCCAGGTTAGTTGATCCTTGAGTTTTTTCCTTGAAGTGTCCTTGAATCTCCTATCTTGACCCATTTTTTGTTCAGTAGAGAATTGTTCAGTTTCCATGAGTTTGTAGGTTTTCTGTAGGTTCTGTTGTGGATGATGTCTAGCTTTAATCTATGGTGGACTGTTGATTCTTAATATTTTATTAGTGGTAGTTTTAGCTTTGATGGTGATGATGGTGTGGGTGTGTACATGTATGTATTTCACCTCTTTTGATAAGATTCAGGTGTAGTTGTCATTTTCTTATGTCTGTTGAGATTTGCTTTGTGTTCAAGTATGTGGTTAACTTTGGAGAAAGTTTCACAAAGTGATGAAAAGAAGGTATTTGTGTGTGTGTGTGTGTGTGTGTGTGTGTGTGTGTGTGTGTGTGTGTGTAAAACATTTTGTAAATACCTTTGAGGTTCATTTAGTTTAGGTCCTAAATACCATTTAATAATCCAGCATTATTATTCTGTTTAGATTTTTGTCTGGACGGTCCGCCTCTCTGTTGGCAAGATTCAGATACTGAAGTCTTGTCCTACCAAATTTAGGTGCGCTTGTGTTTGGGGCATAAATTTTAAGAACTGAAATAAACTCTTGATGGATTTTCCTTTTGATGAGTATGTAGTATCCTTTCCTATCTCTTATGATTACGTCTTGGTTTGAAGTCTACCTTGTCAGATATTTAAATGGCTATATCAGTTTTTTAAGTCCATTTGCTTGGGAAATCTTTTACAACCCTTTACCCTGTGGTGATGTCTATCCTTAATGTTAAGGTGTATTTATTGGATGCAGCAGAAGGATGCATCTTGATTTTGCATCCATTATGTTTAATCTCTACCTTTTTATAGGAGAATTAAGACCATTAATGTTGGGAATCATCAATGAATAGAGACTGTTGATTCTTAATATTTTGTTAGTGGTATTTTTGGCTTTGATGGTGATGATGGGGTGAGTTTGTACATGTATGTATTTCACCTCTTTTGAGTTGCTGGTCTGGAGTTCTTTATTCCTCATGTTTTGGGAGTGTAGATAACCACTTTAGGTTGGATCTTTCCTTCTTAATGCTTTCTGCATGGCTGGATTTATAGATAAATATTGCTTAAATATTTTTAACCATGAAATGTCTTATTTTCTCTGTCTGTTGTAGTTGAATGATTTTCTGTATATAGTATTCTGAACTGGTATCTGTAGTCTCTTAGAGTCTGCAGCATATCTGTCCAGGTCTTTCTGGCTTTTAGAGTCTCTGTTAAGAAGCCAGGTGTAGTTCTTATAGGTCTGCCTTTATCTGTTACATGGTCTTTTTTTCCTTGCAGCTTTTAATACTCTTTCTTTGTTCTGCATATTTAGTGTTTTGATTATTGTGTGCCAAGAGGGATTTATTTTCTGGTCCAGTCTTTTTGAAGTTCTATATGTTCCTTGTATATAGAGAGACATCTCTTTCTTTAGTAAATTTTCTTCTGTGATTTTGTTGAAAATATTTTCTGTGCTTTTTTCCTGGGCTTCTTCTCCTTCCTCTATTCCTATTATTCTGAGATTTGGTGGTCCCAGATTTTCTGGAGTTTGCTACCAGAAGTTATTTTATAGTTAACTTTTTCTTTGGCTAGCCATTTCTTCTACTGTGTCTTCAGTGGCTGAGAGTCTCTCTTCTATATGTTGTATTCTATTGGTGAGGCTTCTCTCAGAGTTTCCTGTTAGAGTCCCTAAACTTTTCTTTTCCAGATAATCTAATTCTGAATTTTTCTTTATTGGTTCCATTTCCATTTTTTTTAGATCTCAGTCTGTTTTATTCATTTTCTTCCACTGATTGTGTTTTCTTATATTCTTTAAAAGAATTCATTCATTTTATTTTTAAGGACCACTATCATATTGATAAAGGCTATTTCAAGTCTGTTTCTTGTGCTTCTGCTGTGTTGCAATACTCTGGGCCTGCTCTGCCAGGGTTGCTGAGATCTAGTGGAAACATTGTTTTGGTTGTTATTGGTTGTGTTTTCATGATTGTGTCTAAGCATCTAGAACTGACATTGTAATTCTAGGTGCTGATATCTTGGCCTGCCTTTGTTGAGTATGTGTTCTGTTCCTGGTTTTTAGTCAAGTGTCCTAGCTGTGTGCTGCATGCTAGGAAATTCTTCTGTGATCCAGATATGTTTGGCCACTGGTGGTTCCAGGTATAATGTGTTTCTGGGTGTTAGAAGTTGATACTTGGAAATAGAGTGGGCTAAAGGGGTCCACCAAAGGAGGAAAGCAGTGTTTTCCACCAAGATTTGCTTGCTTAGTCCTTTGGGAATAGTGGCAGGGGGTGAAGAGAGTCCACAGCAAAAGGTCTACTACAGACTGGGTGATTGCATTTGGAGGAATGGAGGGAGATGTGAAGATCAACCCTTGGCCTAATTCCTTCCTTGGTCAGAGTACCCTCATTCCCAGGGATTCTCTGCTGGAGTTGGGGGTGGAAAAAAACAATGAAATATGGAAAGAAGGTATTAGAAGGAGAAAAGCTGTGGGGTCAGATGCAGATGAGGGTAGGTGAGAAAGGCAGCTGCAGCAGGTCTTCTGCTGAACAGCTAGGGAGGAGACTGGGAGATTGGATTAGAGGATCAAAGGCTGATCTGAAGATCTGCAGTTAGCCTACCTGCTTCCCTGGCCTGAGTAGGGTTGGGATAAAACAATGAGTGGAGGGAGGGAATTAGGAAGGGAAGATCTGTGTGATCTACTGGGAACAGGGGCAGAGAACAGGAGGCTACAGCCAGTGTTCTGCTGCAGAGCTGGAAATGAGACTGGGAAATAGAATTTGGAGGACCAGGGGGAAAGATGAAAATCTGCAGTCAGTCCACCTGTTTCCCTGGCTGGATTGTTCTTCAAAATACTTTAAAGAAAATGTTGCACTTCAAAATTCAAATACTTTGAAACATTAGTAATATAAACATACCTAAATTCAAGTTCCTATAACATGTGAGTTCAGACATGTATACTTTGATTTATGTTCCTGATGACTGTAATGACTAGTTTTAGATAAAAATTGGTAATATATGGATACACTCTAGAAAGCAAAGCCTTGCTAGTACTGTACGTTATCTATATTTCTCAACTGTGAGTTTCCGGAAACACATGCATTATGCTGCTCATAGAAAGCTAATATTTACTGACCTTCCTCACAGAAGAAATCTGTATGGGTAATTCATCAATCTGTGTCCTTTCTACAAATTCTAATAGCTTTTTAGTTTTAGTCAAATGAGCCAATGAAACTTAAGAGATACCTGCTTTTCCAGCTTTCAAATGGCAATGGTGTCTGAGGCCAAGCCAAGCAAGGTGTGGTTTCTCCTTCTTGTTTTATGAGACAATTTTCACTGAGGCTTTCATTCATTATATTTATCTTATGATGGAGAAAGAGTTATGACTTTAAGAACAGAAATTATTATTTTTTATTCTCTTTTATACTCCTTATAACACCTAAGGTTTACTTAATTAAATATTAAATATAATAAACATACATGTTTATATAAAAATTGAGACTAAAAACACTTATGAACATATCCATTTAAATAGTAAAATGCTGTGAAACTGAAATTAATTTTAATCTAATTTTCTAAAAATTATTTCCCAGATATGAAAGACTGACCTTTTCATAGTTTTGAAAATATCTAAATAAAAAAATATAAGTATGTTGCACAATGATTACTTTTTACCAACATGATCATTTCTGATTATACCTAAATGCAATATGTAATATATATGTATATACATATATATATATATATATATCACATATAGAGAAAATATATTTTTCTATTATTATATATAATAAAATATATTATATACATAATATATATAATATATATTATTTATATATTAAAAATTAACTCAATTTTAAGCCATATTTAAACTACTTTTTAAAAAGAAGAAAAAGAAGCATTCAGTTTTCTCTTTCTTAAATAAAGTAAAAAAAAATCTTTTCTGAGATTAAAAAAAAAGACATTTTGAAATCAGCTCCTTTTGACTTTTGCAAAAGATTAGATAGCATCATTCAGTTTTAGGATACTGTCTGAAGTACCAAAAAATTTCAAGAACCAACAGAAAATTTAGGAACACTTGAAGTCTCTACTAGTGTATAGTTTGCCAGATTTCAATAAGGAAAAAGTTTTATTCACAGGATATAATTGTAGCCCAAATTCTGTAGAACATTTTTGATTAATATGCAGATAAACTCAATAGAAATAAATTTTTATATGATTAAGAGTGTGGAATAATTTTGATTACTGTAGCTAACAGTTATATTTGTAAGAAAAAGTGAAAGGATGCTGAAAATAATTGGAAAGAACAGTAAAACTGAAGAAAAACAAAGCTTTAGGAATCCATTTCCAACCCTTAAAAATAAATAACAAATGGGTCTCTGGTTAGACATAAGGATAAGAATATACAAAGAATTGATAGAACATTAAGAAAGATGGTAGATAAAACTGAAATGTTATTTTTTGGAGGTGGGGAGGAAAGGGAGACAGACAGATTCACACAGAGAGAAAACACTAAAGACATGAGCAAGAACTCCAAGAAAAGGCCTTGGTCATTAATCACATCCCACTAGGCTAAATGGGAAGGAGAAGGAGAACCTTACAAACAGCAAATACACATCAGCCTATGAGTACATGTGTGTGTCCATGAACCTCTTAGCACAAAAATTAATTTAGCAAATGTCTAACACTTTAACATTTTAACAAAAGATGGAATAAATTGATGAACTTAAGTAAAGTATTAAATTCTCAATTACTACTTATCTATTTTTTACATCACATTATGAAAGAAAATTTCATGGCACTTGAATTTTTTTTAATCTTTGTTTATTTTTATTTGTTCATATGGGTATTGCACCTGCATGTATGTTTGTATGTGTGCACAGACCATGTGTGTCCAGTGCCTGAAGACCAGAAGAGAGTGTCAGATCCTCTGATCTGGAGTTACAACTCTTGTTAGCCATAAGGTGCTGGAAACTGAACTTCTCCATTGAGCTGAATATCCAACCCGTGAAATTAAGATTTTAGTAGTAGAACTTTATAATAAATACAAATAAAATTAAAATCTAGATTAGAAATTTGAGAATAAATGCTAAAATAGTCACAGGTGTTTTCTTCATACTCTGAGTCTGCCTCTGCCAAAAAGGTATAGTAAACTGAATAAATGCTTTGGGTAGAAGTCCAGGCTCAGCCCACAAAAATCTCCACAAACCCAAATAATGAGTTGCCCTTCGCTGTTCATTTTTACTAAGAAAAATGTGAAATACAAACAGACATTTACTGTGAAATATCTGTTGGAATCAGGGTCCTTCAAAGATCTTCCTCCATAATCAAATCAAACTAATGGCAGATGGTACACAAAATAAAGATGGAGTTCCAGCCAAAATCAGTTGGGCTGAGATATTCTGAAAGATCACTTTTAAAATAGTACCTATATGATTCAACTAGGTATATAATATACCCAAAAAAACTGAAAATGTATAATCACATAAAACTTAAGTAATTATATGACATTATAATGATAAGAGTAAGAAAAAGAAAGAGAGAGAGAGAAAGAAAGAAAGAAAGAAAGAAGAAAGAAAGAAAGAAAGAAAGAAAGAAAGAAAGAAAGAAAGAGAGAGAGAGAGAGACTGAGACTGGAGGAGTAACTGACTGGTAAAGTCCTTACCTTGGCTACATGTATAAGGTACTCATTTAAGTCCCAAGCACCAAAACCAAAATGAATGAACCAAAAAGTCCATCGGTTGTTGAATAGACATAGACAATTGCAAGATAAATGATAGATGATAGATAGATAGATAGATAGATAGATAGATAATACATACATACATGATAGGTAAAATAGAACAATAGATAGAGATAGAGAGATATTAGAGATGTGTAGATAATGACCTAGTTTGGGTTACTGTTGCTGTGATGAAACGCCATGACTAAAAGTTTTTACTGCACTGCAGGGAGGAGGGTGCAGTTAAAGCAGAAACCCAAAACTTGCCAAACTTCTAAGGATAAGTTATTGTGAAGTATTCCTCAATTAATGGGGCATCTATATAACTCCCTGTGAGATATTAAAAAAGAGAAACAGTGGGGGGAAATGTATGGAAATAATGTAGGAGCCACAGGATGGGGAAATGTATAGCAAATGTCTCTGGACATGACAAGGGCTATTGCACTCAGCTGTCATTATCTGTCAATGCACCACATAGTATCTGCACCACATTGGGCCTGTTGACATTTCATCATGGGCAGAAGAGATACCAGTGAGGCCACACACACCCCTATTGCCAACTAACAGTTGTTGGGCAAACGTTATCATTTTATTCAGTGGTGTACCCATTGATACTTTGCCCACCTAAGCTCCTGCAATAAACTCTAATTAAACTCACTGGGACACACACACACACAAAACACACAAACACCACATACACACACACGGCATAAAAGTATGCTTGTCAAAAACACAAGGCATAATAATAGAAGGTATACTTGTCAAAAAGGAAGTTTCCAGTGGTAGTTGTGGGGGTGGATAGAAGGGAAGGATGAGGACATGAAAATAAATAAAATTCTTGTAAATGTATGAAGCTATCAAACAATGAAATATTAAATAACTAAGAAATTTAGATAGCCAATAAATTGTTAAAAGCATTTTTGCACCATTAGCCATTAGAGATGTGCACATTAAAAGAGTTTTTTGACTATCTCACCATAATCAGAATGGGTAGCATCGAGACAATAAATGACAAGTCCTGTTGAGGACTTTGAGAAAGGAATGCTTCTTCAAAGTTTGTAGAAGTGAATGCAAACATTGAGAGTCACTGTGGAAACCAGTGTGCTCTTGCTGTAAGAGTGAAATATGAAGCTACAGTATGACCCAATGTACTGGCTGGTTTTCTGTGTCAACTTGACACAAGCTGGAGTTGTCACAGAGAAAGAAGCTTTAGATAAGAAAATGCCTCTATGAGATCCTGCTGTAAGGCATTTCCTCAATTAGTGATCAAGAGGGAGGGCCCATTGTGGGTGGTGCCATCCCTGGACTGGTTGTCTTGGCTTCTATAAGAAAGCAAGCTGAGCAAGCCAGGGGAAGCAAGCCAGTAAGTAACATCTCTCCATGGCGTGTGCATCAGCTCCTGTGTCCTGACCTGCTTGAGTTCCAGTCCTGATCTCCTTTAGGGATGAACAACAACGTGGAAGTATAAGCTGAATAAACCCTTTCCTCCCCAACTTGCATTTTGGTCATGATGTTTGTGCAGGAATAGAAACCCTGACTAAGACACCCAAGTATACCCTCCTGGGTGTATAGGAGAATGACTAAGTCAATATAGCACAGAGATACTAGCACATCCATGTTTAATGTTGCACTGTTTACAACAGCCAGGAACTAGAACCCACCTAAACATCCACCAAGAGAGTAACAGATGAGACAGGTAGTACATATTCATATTAGAATTTTATTCAGCTATAAAGAAAATGAAATCATGACATTTGTACAAAATATATAGAATGTTAAGTACTCTATTAAGTAAAATAAGACAAACTCAGAAAGGGAAATATCATGTTTGCCCTTATTATGAACCCAGGTTAAAAAATTTCTAGTGTATCACTTACTTATCTCATCAAAAGCAGAGCCATAAAGCTAGTGACTAACTAAAGGCTTCAATCCTACTAGCAAACATTTAGGGTACTGGAAGTCACTCTGCACAATGCCAAAGGAGAAAGGTAACCATCAAGCCAGCTACAACCTCTGTGGTCTACAGCAGTGACCTGCCTGCAAAATATGCTGGCACTATAGGGAAACGAGCATTGTGGGAATTGCTGAACACTTTCTGGTTGGATTAAAGGCCCATTCCATGAGATGGAACCCATTCCAAGAACCTGAGGCTTGATAGATAGGTCTAAGAAAAGCCAAATACTATTGTTCTGATAAAGGAACATCTTATGGCTGTAAAATGACTCCCAATGGCATTCTGCTATACTTATAGATCGGGGCTCACCCATCGTTAGTAAAGCAGAGACCCACAATGGGGAAATGTGCACAGATAGAGACTTCGCATCACTCAGCCTTAAATGGGATGTCTTCATCAAACCCCCCCTCTCGGGGCTCAGGGATCATTGCAGAAAAGAAGACAGAAAGATTATTAGAGATAAAGGTGATGAATGACCCAGGGAAACTGTGTCTTCCAGAAACGACAGGACTGATACACATATGAACTCACAGAGACTGGCAGCATGTGCAGGACTTGCACAGCCTGCACAGGTTCTAGTTAGACTGGGTCCCAACACTGAGAAGGGGACAGAGACATGAGCTCTCATCCCTCAACCAAGAAGTTATCTGTAATTGATTGATACCCTCCTACAAAAGAAAAAATTAGTTTCCTCTAATGCAATCTCACTATGTATGTTAACCACACTTTAGGGTAAGCCTCATGCCCGGCATTAGATATCCAACACAGTTCAGATGATTGATGGGATTTCTGTGGATTCGTTGTCTCATTGCTTTCTTTGGGCTTGTTTTGTTTTGTTTTGTTTTGTTTTATATGTCCTTATGGTTTCCTTTTTTTGTTTGTTTTTGTGGGGTGTGTGTGTGTGTGTGTGTTTGTGTGTGCGCATGCGCTCTCTCATATGAGGAGCATAAAACTAAAGGGAGTCTTGTGAGTGAGGAGGAAAAAGCTTAACAAAAAAGGTAAACGAGGGTAATGGAAGACAAATGATAATGAAGTAGAAGGTGGGATTGTCTGGAGGAGAAAGAGAAACAGCCAGAGGAGGGCGGAAGGCACAGGAAGATAATAGGAAAGGGAACCTCTTGAGAACAAAATGTGATGATTCATATGTATAAAAATGCCATGATAAAACCCATTATTTCCTATGGTAGCCTGAAAACTGATGAAAATATACTGATTTCTGTAGTATTTATGAATATATGTTAACCATATATAATATACTATTAAATAATGTAAATAGATATATATATATACATACATGTGTTTGTATATACTTCATCAGATTAAGAAAGCACATTATTCATTTGTGTGTGTACATACATGCACATGAGTTTATGCCTATGTGTCGGCACACTCCTGCTAACGTGCATGTGAAGGTCAAGGAACACTTGTTTGAGTGAGTTTTCTCGGGTTCCCAAAGGCAAATGCTTCAACCTACTAGGCAATCTTGCCGGCCCTTGCACAATTATTAAGAGTTCTTTGACTTTACAAACAATTAAGATGGTTTTGTCTTCTGGTACACATGTAATTCAGTCATAAGGATCATACCAAATGTTTCTGGATGTAGTTTATTAATACTTTTCTTTTTGTACAGTGCTTTGCATTTGATTCCATGTATTGGTAGAAAATTTTCAAATATAAAGTATTTCTCAGTTTTATGCTTCTATGACTGAAGTGCCTAAGAGAATGAACACCCTAAAAGAAGGAAACATTCATTTCATTAATGGTTTCCTAAATGCTGTTTGTAGTCCTTTGCCATACTGGGCCTTGGAGAAGCTGAGCATCATGGCAAAGCAATATGTGTTAGATACAAGGAAGCCTATGGAGGACAGGAAGCCACTAGAAGGAAAGGGACTCGGGACCACAAATAATCTTCACAGCACAGCCCAGTGGCATCCTTGCTCAGATAAGGCCTCACTTCTCGGTGTTTCCTCCAGCGAGGAAAGCAGCCCCACTAGTGAGCAGGGAAGCAAGACTGTAATACACAAAGCCGCCAGAGACATTTCATAGTCAGACATAATAGCTGTGTAACATTCTCAACGGCCTTCCCTTTTATATCCTCCAGAATATTCAAACTACTCAGTGCAACTTGACTTTAAAGCTATATGGAATGGTAGTTTTATTCCCCTTCATAACAATTCAATCCCTTTCTTGCTGGCAGAGATTGCTGGTTGTCCGCTCTGTGTTTTGTTTTCCTCTGGTTAGGTTTTCAATTTTCTGCCTCTTCATGCAGCACTATCAGGTGAGCTAAAACAGGGATGAGTTGCTTAATAAGATATCCATAGCATAGGCATCTCACCCAGATTCTAGCTGTGATAACTGCAGCCACAACAGCTGCAGTCAGGAGGTGTGAGACAGCTTTAATCCTTTTGATCACAGCCACTTGCCTTGAAGCACAGGTGAATGCCATAAAGTCAGATAGTTGGATAATGATTCATCCTAAAGTTATGAACGCCATGCTTGTTTGCTCCAGCCAGTCCCAACTCAGGGCAGTGCTCAACAACTCCAGCATTCTGTCAACAAATGGCACAGCTGAGGCTAGTCTCCTGTCTATTCATGAGGTGATCAGAAAGAGTCAATGTGCAGCCAAAAGCAGAGTGAATCATGTGTCCACTGTTCTTCCTCAATGAATTATGTTTTCTTACAATCCATAATTGCAAATGAAAGATCTATTATGTTGAAACTGGTTTTTATGCCACTACTATCTATTGAATGCATTTTGTCTTTGTGTTCCTCTCTTCATTACCCTTGCTATTCACACACACACACGTTTACACACACACACACACACACACACCTTTCCTTAATGGTAAATAGATTGGCCTTAAGTTGTTAAAGAACCAATCGTTTCCCTATTGACTTTTCTATGCTAAGTTTTTCTTTGTTTACATTAATTGCATTCTTGTATTGCTACCTTTCTTCAATTTTGCATTATGTTTTTTATGTCTTGAGAAGTTATATTGTTCTTACTCATTTTATTCTTTTTTTCTTTCTAGAAAATATTTATCTTTAAATTTACCTTTAAATTATCTGTGCTCTACAATTTCTTATGTGGGGTATTTATCATTTTTCTGTTTAAAAAATTTGTTGTACTGCAGGTAAAATGTTTATTTTTAACCATATGGAAGTTTTCTAGTTTTGAAAAAATTAAAGACTCTTTTTTGAGATAGGGTCTCATGTATCCCAGGATGCCTTTGAACTCCTGACGTTCCTCCTTCTGCTTCCTAAGTGACTGGATTACAGTTGTGCAGAATTATAACTGTGTTCAGTGTTCGCATTGAATGCAGAGCCTTGAGCATGCTATGCAGGGATTCTACTAACTGAGCTGTTTTTGTTCACAGAAAAATTGAACAGAAAATATAAAGTTCTCCTAAGTGCTCCGCTCCCATTGCAACCCTCCTGTGACTGATGTCTGCCACCAAAAGGCACACTTGTTTGTTCCAGTTGATGCGGCTTTATGGGCTTTGTTCTTGGTATTGCATATTTTACTGACTTAGACAATGCATGAAAACATGTGTCTACAATCACAGTCCCACAGATTAGTGTCACTAGCCTTAAAAGTCCCTGTGCTCTGTATTTATCATTCCCACTCTTCCCAAACCAATGGCATGTGGCCATCGCTGGAGCGTGGACAACCTTCCAGTGACTATACTCCTGAATAGAAGTGACCGTCCTGCACCCAGCAGCCAGCAACTGCCAATAACACCTCAGCCAAGGATGTGGCCTCGGGAGGCCCTCCCTCCTCCATGCTTGGAATGTTTTACTGGCTGGATCTTGTGCAGGTCTTATGTGGGTAGTCTCTGCTGCTGTGGTTCGTGTGTGAAGCAGACATGTGATGTCAGGATGACAGCACTACACAACACTCCTCTAGCTCTTAGCATTCTTTCTGCACCTTTTGTTCAATGTTCCCTAAGAGGTGAAGGTGAGGAGTTGATAGAGATACCCCATCTAAGGCTCAGTACTCACAGTTGCTATTTTCCACAATGAATAGACTGTTCCTCTACAATAACTATTACCCACTACAGTAAGAAGCTTTGCTGACAAGGTTAAGAGCTGCACTAATCTGTGGATATAATCTGTGGACATCTTAGTGTCACATGGCTACTTTGTCTGTGCTATAGTTTATAAATCCATTCACCCCTTGCTAGTATACTGGTTGCCTAAAGCTTAATACTTATGAACAAATCTGATATAGACTTAGGAGAAACTACCAAACTGTCTGAGGAAGTTGGCTCTACTGCTACCAGCACTGAACAAAAGCTCCTATGTTTGTATGACCTCTCCAGTATGGTTAATGCTTTGGAATTTGGCCATTTTAATTTTCTAGTTTTATTTATTTATTTCAGTAAAATATTATAGTTCTGCTAGTATTTATTTTGATTCAATTTTAATTAAATGTGGCATGGAAAACATGTTTGTGTGTTTGTCTGCCAGCTGTGATATGTCGTTTGAGTTATCTTTAAAGATCTTTTACACAATTTTAATGGGGTTGACTTTTTTAATTCTTGTATTTTAAGAATTCTTTATGTGTGTTGGATAATACTCCTTTATCAGGTACAGTATTAAAATTTTTCTTTCCCGCATGGTGGCTGGCCTTACTGTCCTTTGCATGTTGGTTTCTTACAGAAGCTTTTAATTTTGATGAATTCAGATTATCTAATGGTTCTTTTTCAGTTTGTATCCTTAGTGCTATACCAAGAAAAGTCAGTTATATATTCAAGGATATACAGATTTTCACCTACATTATGTTTAAGGACTTTGTTAGTTTTGTGTTTCACATTTAGGTAGATGATTCATTGTAAGCTAATTTAGGAGAAAAAGGTAAAGTTCAGAAATTTTTTTTATTGAGTGTAGATGTTCAGGTGTTTCAATACCACTTATTAAAAAGACTAGTGGTTTTTATTTTATTTTTAATTAAATCCTACCTTGACATAAATCTGTAATCCCTGTTGAGGTAGAAAGAATGAGTCTCATTCCATCCTGGCCTGCACTATCTCTAAACAAATAAATCCCTTGGTGAGAGCTGGAGACTGGAGGTCAAAGGTGAAGCCCTTGCTTGCTGTGTGTGAAGCCCTGGGTCAATGCCCAGAGGAGAAAGAACACAATGCTTGGTGAACATCTGTGCCTTGGTGCTGCAGTAATTTTAAGTTTGACATAGTTTATTTTATAGCATTGTGTACACTTCAACTTCATAAATGTATTTATGCGATTCCTAAGAATATGCATTGTAAATAACATTTATTTGGGCAAAGTACGTACAGATTTTTAGAATTTTCTCTAATGCATCCTTTTTTGTTGATGTGATATATGTAGAAGATTATAAAATTGAGAAAATAGGGCACTTAGGATCTCAAGATATCAATATACCAATATTTCTGTCAGACTTTTCTTTAAAAATTATTCTGTTTTATGCTTGCTACATATCAAAAATCGATGCTTATAGACCAAAAGAAACTAGTATTGCATGAAATTATTATTCAGTGGTGGAAGGTCAGCATTTGAAATGCTATAGAATATGACTGGGCCAAAGTTTAGGCTCTCTAGAACATTGCTAACCCATTATGTTGCTATGCTAACATCTTTGAAACTATAGACAGAAGTTAGACACAGAAAAAGAAAGACTTATTTATATTACTGTATAATAAACCATCCTGTGTGTATGTGTTTAACACCTCTTCAGGTGTTAACATCAAACAAAAAGCAATGCAAATGTCCTTCAATGAGGAAACAGTTAAACAAACTAGCAAATCCATATGTTGAGCAGTTCTCAGTTACAAAAATACAAACTACTTACATGTGCTAAAGCCTGTGCCTCAAAGGCAGTGTCTCAGTAAATATGGAATATTAGAAACTAAATGATGGCATGAAGCGTCATGCCAAGAAACAAAATTACAGAGACAGAAAACAGAGAAGTGTGGACTGAGCCACACTATAAAAAGAACATTTCTGTGATGATAAATCACTGTGTACCCTGCTTATGAATGTGATTCTAAAGAATTCCATGTGGAGTAATTACACAGAAATACATATTCACAGTGCAGTTGAGCCCAAGTGAACACTGATAAGACTCAAAGAAGAGGTATATTCTAATTCTCACAGTAGTATGGCACAAATATCAATTCCTGGGTCTAACTCCAAACTCTAGTTATATAAAATATTACATCAAGGTGTGATGGATGAGGCCCCACAAGAAACAACTATCTATAACATCCTTAATCTTTGTAATGATCTCAAAATGAAAATATGAAACGTAGCAATGGTCTAAATCCAGCGTCGCTATGCCTTGCTCAGGAAGCCTTGCACCCTGCCCTTTCTGCTCCAGCTCCTTCACGCGCTTTCGTTTTCCATGGTAGAGCTTAAATGTATATGTCCATTGATAATCGTTCAACTTTCACCACTCTTCAGATACAGTCATTACCTTAATGGTTCTGCTTAAACTCAGGCATGAACTAAACTTTAAAATCATAACTAATATCGCATGTCTCCCGAGGTCCAACTGGATATAACAGTCAATAAGCGCACGCCCAGCTCTGTCCAGCAATGACATCTTGACTGTACAATGACTCCACTACGCTTCCTTACACTTCGGTCTTCCTGAACTCTGTGATCCACCTTAGTTTTTAAAACGAGTCTTTACTGCATAAACAAATAACTACCAAAAGGAAGTCTCTGACTGACAAGCTGCGCTTGCCCTCTCATTAGTATCCTGGCAACTTGGTGTTGAAAACAAGAGTTGTAGTAAACTAAGCAAGACAAATGCTAAACAGATTTTCTTTAGTAAATTACTTTCTCCTATAGAGTATATCCATTTTTCTTCATGAAAGACTAATTATCAAAAACAGGTGAAATATTATATCTTGGTGCACTACATGTGAAAATTGTTTTACAATTGTACATATTTTTGAAACTTAGGTGTTTCAACCCTTTATCAGTTGTAAATCTGAAACTTTATTGTTTTTAACAGATTTCATCTCTAGACTAATCTTAATAATAATCTTTATTTGTTTTGAAATTTTCTCCAGAATACCGTAGAAAATTACAAGCCTGCTTGTATTACAGGAACACATATGTTATTTTAACCAATCAACATGTTCAGTTAATGATGCTTTTTAGTGTCTTGGTTCTCATGTTAGACATTTATTGTTAATGCATTTTATAACATATTTTATTAAAAGCCATTAAAACCTGCAGCTGCATCCCATAATGATTTTCTAAATACAAGGACAGCATTTATAAAAGATCTCCTTGTTCAAAATACTGCCATACAGATCACAAATCCTTCATTGCCAGCCAGGAAGCTTTTATTCTTTACAGAAAGAAACGCTAAGTAATTCATCACGTGCCAACCATTTTTTCTTTTAATTTCCACATAGTGGCCTTAGTCTAATGTTCAAAATTCACATTTATCAGGAATAATTATGATATAGTCTCAGACCAACACTTAAATTTTTTAATTGAGTGCAATGTTGCTCCTAAGACTCGGCCTCTTAAAATGTAGCCATGCTCTCTCTATATGTAGATGGACAGTAATTGGCTTAGCTGAGCATACTACATTGAGGTTCCTATGCAAATACTCCAGGGCTGCATACCAAAGGAGGAAACTGTGTGATTTGCAATCTCATTAATTTTGTAGTGCAAAAAATATCCTGTTCAAAGCTTTATATACTTATAAAAGTAATGTATGTTGTTTCTAGAATTTGATTAATTTATTATTCTATGATTATACCTTACTTACCCATATCATCTCCAAAAGAGTTTTAAATAAAATGAAAGTAGGACAAGACTCCAAAGAAATTTCATTGTTGAGAAAAAGGCCTTTGAGTATAATAGAAATTCCTGGTCACAAAACAATTACTCCCCTTTGTGCATACTTACATTTTTCAACATTCCTCCAGAATTTAAACAATGCTCTAAATTTGTCAGCTATCTGATATTTCTTTATTTGTGTTCTTTTTTTTTTAATAACAGACATAGTTAAAAGGCAAAAGAACAGAAAACAATTTTCTAATAGAACAGCAATAACAACAGAAAACAATAGTAAGTAACAGGTAGGCCTAAGCCACTACATTTTTCAGTAAGTTTACAAAAAAAAAAAAAAAAAAATTATACCCAAAAAGATTACATTTAGTACATTCATCTACATGTAGCTATTTTTGATTCAGAGGGAATAAATTATCCCATTTCATAACATAGTCAAGACATAAATAGCCAGTTGTCACTACATGAAAAATGTGGGTGCTGATTATTTCAAAGGGAACACTTGTATATAAACCTACAACCAGATTTTTTTGAGAGCACAGATTGCTGACTTATCTGTTTCCACATGTACAGGTGCACACAGATGACCTAGAGGGATGCCACTGAGACCTAGCTGGCTTCTGATCTGAAGAATACAGATAACTGCACCTCATCACACCTCCCACCTCTTCCACACTGATCAGGACCTCCCCACCCTTCATGGCTTAGGCAGTGACTCTCTGCTCCACAGTGAAACTCTGCCACAGCTCCCATTTGTGCTTTCAGCTGTCTGATCTCTCAGCAAGGATGGAATAAATTGCCCACTGTTTGGTGGTACATTAACTTCTTTGGGTTACTGGGGAATCTTTTAGTGTACTGAAAGGTAATTTGCTAAATGGTACATTGTTGATTTAGAAAACTTAATTGGCCTCCAGAAAAGTAGATAATTTACTCCTGCAGGATGCATGATAAAGCCAGACTGTTACACAGGGAATTTAAGTGGTTCAAGAAAAAAAAACTTGAGCATCAGATAAATGGAAATTTACATTTTGCCTGAACCACCTGGGGACTGCTACCTGTTTCTATGAAACTGCCCTCTATAGGCCTTTGGAGTCACAGGGTGCATATGCTGACTGCCATGCCTGATCATCAGCGTTCAACACTTGAGATCCAAATGACAAAGAAGAGAATCCATTGCTGCACACTAAATCATTCCCTAACTTCCAATGAGGCATGCACCATGTTTCCATTAATACATGGACACACATTCACAGACTTGCACATGTCCCCTCACCCACACAAATATTACATAAAATAAAAGTGATAAAAAGTTTAAAACAAACAAAAAGTACAGAAAATGAGATTAATGTATAACTCTCTTTGAGCTCATTCTGTATACTCAGAATTTTTTGGAGTGTTCCACAGCAAAACAAAGAAAAATAATAATAGCTTATATGAATTTATAATGGGAATGTATAATAAGAAAAAGAGACACAGTACTTTTCCAGATTACTTTAACCTCTCAAATCAATAACATGTTACATGTTACTAGTAAAGCCAGTATTTTTAGTGACTACAACAAACATTGTTTTTTGTCTTTCATTTGTATTTTACATGATTACCTAAAAATAAGCATATAACCACTCAGAGAAAACAGAATAATTTCAATTCCCTCATATGTGTTTGTCTGTGTGTGTATCTATACTTCAGTATCATATGTATAATATACAATATATTATAAAATTATAATTTTATATTTATGTACATTTCTATAATATATAGTTATATAACATATATTACCTAGAATGCAAGGACACCATGAAAAGGAGAAGCAAGAGGACAGTACAGAGAATATGACCCAGCTCTGTGCATGTTTCCTGCTCCTGGTTTTTCCACTGTATGCTTTCGTAAGTGTCCTTTTCTCAAAATCTTTTCTCTTACTTGTTCTTCCTTCTGAAATATGTGTTGTCCTGCTCATCCATATTTTTTCTTTTATTTTCTCAGTAGCTTACAGAGTTTCACAGTTTCAGCAGTACCTCCATTCAGAGAACTGCATTGGAAGTTTTCCCTTTCTGATGAAATGCAACCTTCCATCTCTGGAAATTTTTTAAACCCTTCTGAAGAGTACTTTACAAGAAGAGAATTTTAGCATTGACCTAACAGGTACAAAGCATACATGGTGTCAGTTGGCTCTGACTTTTGATTCTCTTTTGTAACCTGATGGCATCTAGTCATCTAGTTTTGACTGACAGTTTTTTGAATTTCACCCCATGAAGTGCATTTGTCCTCATCCCAGATCTGGCCTCTGTAAACAGAACTCAGCCTGGCCCACTATGACTGGATGATGCTCCTAAATTGTGACTTTCAACATCTGATCATGCTATTAAAGTCAGAATACTGCATGATCCTTTCAAGGTCCTTGCACATCTCCATAGCTCCTGAAACTTAGCCACCCAAACACAAACTCAATAAAATAGGGTTACAATAGTATTTATTTACATGTTCATTCCTTTTGTTATTAACAAAAATATTATCACACTCTGAAAAGGGGAACCATGTGAGCTGGAAAGATGGCTCAGAAGTCAAGAGCATGCTCTTACAAAGGCTCTTAAATTCGTTTCACATCAACCACAAAGTATAGCTCATAATCACCTGTAACCCCAGTTCCAAAAGAATTTCATTTCTCTGACCTTCATAAGCACTTGCATCCATGTGTACATACAGCTCCCCCACAAACATTTACACACAATTAAAAGTAATATAAATAATGTATTTGCAATGGAATAATGCAATGAGCAAGACGAAAAGAGAGCGCTCTTCCTAAACCACAAGTAAAATGTAGAAAAGCATGAAAATTCGCCCTTAAATTATAATGTTGACTTGGGTGTTAGAACAGGTCATCTGTACTTGATTTCAATCATAACATTTGAAACTAGTAATGAAAGTCAGAGTCATAGTCCTGCTGTCAGAACTACATAAGATCTCCTAAAGTTGGACTCTAAAAGTGATTAACATTGTGCCAAATACCATGGAATAATTTTATGGACAGAAACAAAAGACAGTATTAAGTTTTCTGGAGTATATGTATTATGTTCAATGAAGTTTTCACATACCAATGAAATGCACTCACTCTAAGAAACTGACCAGAAATTTACTGTAATAGAATATTAGTATAATATAGAAATTAAAAATAAGCTGATTAGGTGGACAGGAGAATTCCATTTTATAATTAAGAATGATCCTTAGTTGGTGAAATTTATGTGCTCAGAGAGAAAAAGAGCAGCTCCTACACTGTACAGGTACTTAATCAGACCACTATGAGCTGACTTACATTGATTGTAAATTCAACCTATGTTTTATACCTTGGTATTAAGTGTAGACAATGAGATTGATCTGTTTTTAAGGCTTAACTTCAGAATTAAAAAGAGACTAGGAAGTCAAAGAGTGAGTAGTCTAGCTAAGCTGCAGCAGGCCTCACATATAACAAATTAGCTAATATTATTTGAAATTGATGGTTAACAAAACTAATATATGACCAAAAAAATCTATTCAAGATAAATGACTTTTGTGCTCACTGTTTATTTTCCATTTCTGTGCCTCTGATTATTGTTTCTGAATAACAAAGCAGAAGGATATGCACAAAGAGTGGGTTCCTGTCATGAAGGCCACACTGAGAATTTCATCTTAACTTTTCACTACAAATCTATGAACTTTCATGAGACATGAAAACAATGAAGCTGTTTTTGCTGATTATCACAAGTTAAAACGAGTAGTGAAATCTTTATTAGAGTAGTCGATAGGATTCAGGGCATGATTCTTTTCTATCTCATACTGTGTTCTACTTTCCCCTGAAAAATGGTAATAAGTTGAGGACCAGCTAGTCCCCTCAGTCCACGTGGTTTTGGAAGAGCCTTCCCCACTCAAGTCTTGGTAGGCAAGTCCCACAAACAAAAAGAAAAGGGGAAGGAAGGAAGAAAAGAAGGAAGAAGAAATGGATTTGAAACAGAAATTATGTTGAACTAAAATCAGCCAAGGAGATGTAAAAGATAATAAAACTGGGAGAGAGAGAGAGAGAGAGAGAGAGAGAGAGAGAGAGAGAGAGAGAGAGAGAGATTTGTCATGGAGGTAAGCTCTGCTTTTAAATGAAGACAGGACTATGGGGTGCTATCTTTATCCCTGAATCCACTTATCTACAATGTAATCTAGCAAAGAATGGACCAACGGATCCTGAGCTTGTGTTCTGCCCACGGCGAGAGAACTAGAGCATGAGGAAGAATTCTGAGTTCACACAAATCTTTGGCTCTTCATATACTTTTCTTATGGATACAGTAGTGATTTTACTACAGGATCAAGAGTTCATATGAGCTAGTAATAAATTGATTTACCTGATACTTCATAACCATGAATGTAATAAAACCATGTTGTATGTACTCAATGCAACACTCTTCTCTCACCCACATCATTAAGTTTGCTTCCTATGAAATACTTCTTCCTTACCAGCGATATGAGGATAAAGTGCATTGCCCTCTTTTACTTAAGCATCTTACAACGTGCTTTATAGGTTTTTTTAACACATGACTGTTAAATTTAGGTGCAATTTCTAATAGGCCGCTCTTTTATCCATTTACTATGAGTAATTATTAAGTATTTATTCCTTGAAAAAAGGCGAGAAAAAAACCTTTGCTAAAATTCTGAATGAGTGGTAATATATCTGCTAAGTATAATAATTATATAATAATAAACTTAAAATTACATTACAATGTTTGATTTTTAAATATATATGTATATATAAATTAAAGTTGATAAATAATTATCAATTATTTAATGAATCACTTAATAAATTTCAGTAGTTTGAGTATTTACAATTCTGAGCAAGTTTCACAATGATAAAAGATAAAATTCCCAGACACAAGAAACTTATTTTCTTTCACTTTCTATTCTCTTTCTTAAATCTTTATCCTCTATTCCTTCTTGTTCATGTAAGAAACAAGTAGATTCTCACAATTTTTAAATATTTTAAATATCTATATCCAAATAATTACAAATTATTATTTTCTAGAGCAATCATAGTTTCACCATAGAACATATTAAAAATGACTATAATGTCTAACAATCATTTATATTTCTCAAACATAGTACCAGTATATTTTAGTGACAGTCTAGAAGCCTATACAAATAAAAATATTGCTGTGTTGCATTATAGAAAATGCCATCTGACAAAAACAAATTGTGAGCATAGTGTAGACTTGAGACCACATGAAGGTTGCACCCTCACAATGACGGCAGGTTCCTCCAGTCAGCCCCACACAATCTACATTTCACTCTGTCTTCAGACCAGAAACCAAACCAGATGCTTTTTACATGCATTTTCAGATAGTTTCAAACTCTACCTTGTCCTCTGAGATTCTGTGTCCATACAATTAGTGATAAATAGTAGCCCTTCATAGAGAAGAAAATCATAAAATTATAACAAAAGGACAGTAATAATTTTCTCAAAAGTCTAAATGAAGACTGTTGACCTAAATTTGACCAATTGATAGAAAGCATGACACTGATGTTGAAAATTAAATATTTTAAAACAAACTCAACCTAGTTTGAAATATGTATACCAAAAACAGATGTTAAAAACTACAGCATTATCAGGAAAGGTTTACATTTTCAGCAAGAGAGTTTTTATCTACATTCCTGACATGCAGCGGTTTTCAGGAAACTTTTCCATGGATGAACAAATGCTGTTAGAAATCCCCTATAATCAAACCCAGATACAGAACTGAGGTTCCCAGGGGCCTCTCAAAGCAGAATGCTCACTCTTCCTAGTTGCCCATAAAATAAACATCATTCAGCCAGTGCACTATCATTTAAGAGATACATGCGTATCTGTGTAAAGATCTGCCTCTTACTGGCTGACAGAGTTTCCCCACTTGAGGAAGAAATGAAGCATCAGTGGGGTGAGTGTCTCGACCTCTCCTCACACCAGCATTTCAGGAAGCCTGGTTGTTTTACAGCCAAACAGCCCTGTTTTTCCTCATCGAAATACATAGCATGTTCAGCACTGCAGTAAGCCATGTTTAGCTCATTCGGCTACAGAGGAAGAAAATACTAAGTAAATGTGCTCTCTGTAAGAGTGTTCTGCTATTGCTCACTGTACATGTTTTGGGAGAGGTATGACCACCAGTTTCTGGCTAACAATATTCTTTTCTTCAATAGTAGCTTTTGCTTCACAGGTCAGAGTGCAACGAACAGATTCATTGTCCGTAATTCCTAGCTTTTACAGAATATTGGGCAGAATATTGAGAATCTGTCCCCAAAATCTGAAACCCAAACCATAATACAAACTAAAAACCATTTGGCTGAACTTTTCTGTAGACTACCTAAATGTTAACTGACTGTCCCAATGTAACTATCATTAATTCTAGATCATTTTCAATTAGAGTCGCCATGGTGTGGTGCTAATGTTGTTCACTTACTTGAGTTTTAATAAGTTCAAAAATGTTCAAAGCATGAGAGTATTATTTTCAGATTTGAGAAGACCCTTTGATGTTTGCCATCATTATCCCATTTAAACGCTCACTCACTGTGTATCCTGCAGCTTACTGTGTATCCCATATGGGCCTCAGACTTCCCACCGTTGTCCTGCTTCAGACTCCTCGGTGCTTAAATTAGAGGTATGATTTACCATTCCTACATCTATGTCCTGTTTTTATAATTTATAATTTTTAAAATTGAATAAGAATTTCTTTTCAAATTGCTATCCCTCTATCTTCAGGCAAAAAGAGGAAATCACTAGAACAGATTCCAGGACTCAAATCACTTCTATACTGAGATACTCATCAAGTTGACACTCATAAAACCTGAATATCCTTTTTAATATATATATTATATTTATATTATATATATTATATTATAATTATTATAACATATATAATAATTTTATATATAATATAACATTATATTAAATATAAATATATAATATATTAAATTAATATTATTTAATGTACACACACATATTCACTAGGCAGGAACTGCTTGCATGCATGGGAAGTATTTTTTCAAATACAGTGTTGCTTTCTTTTCTTTCAGAGATGAGCGGAATCAAAATAAAGACCAACTCCCAATAACCCTGTACCTCCTTTACTAGTTCACTTATTTATCCACTTATTTACTTACTTAACTATGATTAGAGATTAGCCTTTAGTCGGCTACTAAATAGGCTTACAAAAATTCTATCTCAGTTGTTATAACATTTCTCCAGAGACAGCTGCTGGCAAGAACTTCAATACACTTTGTTGAGTGTGGAGTGGTGAATTTGATTTATTTACATCCAAATCCACAAAGGGATTAGACAAAGGTAACTTTTACGTTATTCAGTTTCTGTTCCACATAGAGAAAGCCTGCCCCCTCCACCACTGAGAAGGGAACTGCGGTCATAAGACAGCCAGGCTTCATTCCAGAACACAGTCCCACATTTCACTGTATGCTCCACTGACTGGAGGAGTCATTAATTAATTAAGAACCAAAATAATAGTCTAGTCACCTGCTGTAACTCTGCTAACATGTGACTCCATCTTCCATGTGTCAATCTGCATCCACATTTCTTAAACAAGAAAGGGAAAAGGATTCTATAAGGATCCATTGGAAGAATCCACAGCAATTAGCACAGCCTTCTAGTCCTCAAAAGATCACTTCTGACCTATCTAGGGCAAACATGCCTCCAAGGAGCTACCGATCGCTATCTGTGATGCAGGCAGCTTCATGGTGAGAGACAGTTAAAAATGACAGTTCCTCAGAGTAGAATTGTTACTTTCGGTCACTATATAACCGGCAGCCATGAGTCCTTCAGCAAGTGTGCCCTGGCTCAGGAAATCAGGTGTTCAAATCAAGAAAGTGAGCATACTGTAGGTATTTTTATTTGCAGCTCTACATGGTTTATAAATTTAAAAAAAAAAAAAATTCTTCCAAACTCCTGCAGTTTTTCAGGAGACAAACTCTTTCCACAGACTTAGTTAAGCATATGCCATCACGACTATGAGAATCATTCCTGTGAGTCAGAGCTCTCCGTTGGGCAGAATGCGCTCACTGGAATTGAATGAGTTCTTTCTGAAATGCCAGCCATGGACTTAACATTCGTATTACTGCTTTTTACACAGAAAACCCTTTTCATTAAAGCCCTGTGCTTATCAAGGTCATTGTGGAAGCTGTAATTATTAAGCTCTAGGGGAAGAGTCTTGAAAAAAGTATCAAGAAAACCTCATCATATTAATATTTATGGTCTGTTAATAACCAATTAGTCTCTATCACTTGATTTCAGAAACAGCTATATTTTGTAGAACTAGTCAGTCAGAATGTTGAGGGAACCCCCACTCTTTTACAGATGCACAAGAAAGCTGCTCACTTCCTGCCTTGAGATATCTGTTGATAAGTCTAAGGTCTAGCTACTCTTGGGGCTCTGATTACAAAAGGGATCAGATATTGATGTATATGTATTTTGTGCCTGTAAACATTTCAGCAAATTATAACCATCTAAAATATTAGAAGAGGTGATTGAGCCATTTCCAACTTTTTGATATATATTTCAATTTCAAATATATATTTCAGATGCAATATAACACAACCAGAATCGTTTTTAGCTAAATACACATGATCACCAAACACCAGTGCACATCAGTTTTAAAGAAAACAATAAGACACACAGGGATCCCCAAAGCTATTCGTTAAGCAAGAAGAAAATGTCTAAGTAAACGTTCGCTATACTAATGTAAGTCAACTACATATTGTTGTCACCTCTGTCAAGAGATCCCAGAAAAGTAAAATTCCAGTCAAATTTATCAAGGAAGAGATTCTTCTAAAATACTAATCTAGGAATTACTGCTTTTAAACAACCAGAAGTAGTCATTTTCCTTAAAACATGTAATGTTTGTATCTTTTCTGTTAAACCTTGCAAAGTCATTAGTGTGTGTTGAAACACAGACGTAATAGTATTATCACATACCTGCTGAGCAGAGGTATTGACGTCTTTTCAGCTTCTTTAATGTTGGGGTTTAGTATCTCTGACCTCTCACGAAGCTATCTCCACAACAGCTGCAATCCACTCGGGGACGTTCTTATTTTAAAAACTGTGGGCCTTTGAGTATTTCAATTCCTACTGCAGCGCCCATGGTTCCTTGGTGCTTCTAAGAACTTCAACTCCACTCTTCTGCCTGCATTACCCCCAGTCCCGTATAGAAAATTATTCTTGAAGTTGCTGCCTAGAGTTTAACTCCGTGGAGCCGAGTGGATGTGAGTGCCAGAGGATGAGGAGGGCTGGTTTTCGTCCATCAAGGAAGGGGACCAGAGGCACCGCCTTTTAGCTGCTAAGAGCTATTGTCGATGACTCTGGCCAGGAGGACAGCAGCAGAGGCAGCAGTAGCAACACAGTTGGGTCCCCCAGGCAGCAGCGCAGCTGGGAGACGCTGTCCATCCCTTCCGGTGCTGAAGCGAGGGGACCTGGACCCCTTAGCTTACTCCAGACCCTCCACTCCTGCTAAGGCCGCTTCCAGACTTCGAGCTTTACCGTTTCTCCACCGTGTTTCATTTCTCGGGGATTAAAGATCTCTCCAGCTTGATACCCTCATGTGTATACGCTGGCAACGTTTCCGGAGAGGCAGGAATCCGTGGGAAACAAGAGCTGAGCCTCTTCTGAGTTCACAGCGGCTCTGAGTAGGTTTCCTAATGGTAGAAATGAAAAAGAACGCACGAACACGGGCGCGCGCACAGGCGCGCACGAGGGGTTGGGGGAGCAGAGAGAAAGAGACTGGAGAGAGAAGGGGGAGGAGGAGAGAAGCTGAGCACTGTGGAGACTGTAGAGGTGCTTTGGGAAGCTTGTGGGTCCTTAATTACATAAGAAAAGAAGGGCTATTTTGGAGGTCCCCGCGATCTTGCTTCCCAGCCAGGGCGGCGACGCGTTCACATTTTCAAAGCTCTAGGTGGAATTCCGAGATGACAGAGTAAGGATGCTCAGTTCCCAGATACACAGACAGACTCTTGCCAGAGAATGCAGAAACTGTGGAAGGGCCAGGAAAAGGCTAGGGATACCTTTGTTTCCGAGAGGCTGTAGCGCCGCGGAGAGCTTAGCCGCGGCTGCGGGACTCGTCGCGGGCGGCAGGGCCAGGGAGCCTGCGTTCCCGAGATGGCCCTCCCACCGCCCCCCGCCCGGGTTCCCGCAAGGGTGGGGGCGTGTCGCCGCACAAAAGACTGGATGAGAGTAGAGGATCAGGTAAGCAGGGCTGCTAAGCTATCCCTAAAAGGCTCCGGCAAGGCCTAGGCACCGGACGAGACGTCCCCCGAGCTTCTGAGCTCCGCGGTCAGGCTCCTGGTGGCGCCTTGCTGACCCCACTCAAACAGAGACGCTTGCTGTGGAGCTGGAAACGGGTTCGAGTCGGTGGCCCTATAGGAGGCCGCCGAGGCTTCGCCGCCCACTCAAGGCAACTGGTGCAGTCACGAATGGAGCGAGACGGGGGAATTGAGATACACAGAGTGGAGATTGGGGCAAGCTGCTTAACACTGCGCCCCTGCGGCGCTCAGGGTGGTCGTGGTGAAGCTGAAAAGCGCCCACAAACGGGAACCTGGGCAGCGCCCAGATACAGCCGAAGAACTTGTGCAGCGCAGACTTGTGCACCCGGAGTTTGTTCCAACCAAGGGGGCGTGCGGGCTTAGCGCGGGGACAGCGCGTGGGCACGAAGTGCTGCTGGATGCCCGCCCCTCTCCGCCTCCGGCTGCACTGGGGACGTATTGGAGTGATTGCTCGCGGGTCTCCGCTGGGATTCCGCTCCCCCTTGGCCCGAGTCGCTGCACCTGCGGGTCCTGTGTCGCCAGCAGGCATTCTGCGCTGCTCACGGGGCAGCAGGGTGGGCGCGGGAGGCGACGGCACCGCCAAGGGCCAAGTGACTGCCTGAAGAGAAACTAGGGAGTTCTGGAGAAGTGCAGGGAGCAACCTTCCTTCTGGTATGGACCCTCCTTTCCCTGTTCTGGGGCCATTCCTTGCAGCAGCTCGCGCTAGAAGACGCCCCCTACAAGCGTCGCCCTCGTTTCGGGGTGCTTTGTGGAGTTACCCCTCGCAGGAAAAGCTCAAGGGACCAGACTCGCACTCACTTTCTCCACGTCTGAACTCTGGAGGTTGCCCGGTTAGTGATGCGCTTGAGCTCGCTGAGATTATACTACATAGAGATGCAATTTGGGAGTAGGAGCTAATTTTAAAAGAGCTGTTTTGTTTTCCGGTTCCTGGGGGAATGATTTCTCCAGGATTATGGTAAATTGCGTTTCCCCGTTCGTTCTACCAATGCAAACACGTGTTTCTGGTATCCACGCAAACAAATATGTATCTATCCAAATAAGTTTCAGAAGGTGCCCTATTTTTTGTCAGAGGATGAAAATTGTTTGTTTAAAGGCCGTGTTTGTCTGTTTTGGCCAACCCCTGCAAATAAATGGGGTTTCTTTGCTGTTCTTCATGCTTGTTCCAATTGATTCAAGTAATCGTTTGAATTATTTTCTTTGTACATGTAGAAACATGAATCATACAGGAAATTAGCCCAGCAAATAAAAGCCTTTAAGTGAAGCACAGGGATGTCGCTAATTGAAAACATATGCACTTCATTATCCAACCACAGGGACAGATTTCCCTTTGTAGAGCACAGATTCACGCTAATACAGAGCCTCCTTCTCAATCCTCCCCCTCCTCCCTCTCTCCTGCCACCAAGAAAAAAAGAAAGGGTTGATTAATTCGAACTGTCAGACTAACCGATTATGGTAGTTTGATGTCTTTTTTTTTTTTTTTTTTTTTTTTTTTTTTTTGAAGAAACAAATCTGTAGCACATTTTGCCTCATGAACCTATGCAAAGCATTGTGGGACAAAGATGATGATGAAAAGCAAATGCAGTGGATCACCTGATGCCACAAATGTGTATAAGTGAAGTATAAATAAATAAGGTATAAATAAACGGGGACAGATAGGCTGAGGTGGATTGAAAAACTATTTTAAGTAAATTTTCTGTTGGATAAGATTTGTCCAAAAAATCATTTAAATCACTTTTATTCTTAAAAGTTACTTTTATTTTCTAAATGTTCTTATACAGAATGTATAAATAAAATGCAGAAGGTAAGACAGCACAGCAAACTGTGAAGAGCAGGCAGTGACCAGAGTCCTTAGCTGGCCCAGTCAGTCCTCAATATATGAAATTTAGGCAGTGTTCAATTTAAAGTTTCAATGCCTTCAGGTGAATTCTAGTCTGTTTTTATTGTATAAAATACAACTAAAAGTCCCTATAGGCAAGTATGTCTGAAACGAAACACTTATTTTGACGTGTTCTGAGGGCTTTCTAACAAAGTGGGGCTGAGGGGTAACAACCTTTGCTCCTTTTCTGTGTAGCCCCCTGTCAGGGGAAGTTGCCTTGAATCAGCTCAGATAGTCTTTGTTGAACCATCCCCAGGCAAGCCTCAGGGGCTTCCTGGGTGCTTGTGCTTGAAGCACCAAACACAATAGATTTCAGACAACAGCAAAGACCTCACATTGACTGAGTCCAAAACTCAGTCTGATTTGCTTGATGGTGTTTGTGGGTTAATGGAGCAAATGACAAGCAGCAGTCAGAGACCAGAAGAAAACTAACCTAAACGCCCACCAGCAACATCCCTGAGACCCCACCCCACACCACTTTGTTTTTATGTTTTCTCTTAAGCGATTCTGACTGATTGCTGAATCAACTACAGAAAGTCTGCTATTTTCTGCCACTTGGAAAAGTTGCTTAAACTTTTTAGTTTGTTTCATTATTCAGTTTTATAGTTGTTGGTGTGTGATGAGTAAATTACCTGAAAGCCTCTTGTGAACTGAGAAACTCCAGACAAGAAGGTTGACTTGGCCAATATCACCTACAGAGGCTTCTGGTAAGGAGATCCACACACAGAACCCGCTAGCACCCACCACTCAAACTGCACGGGAACTGACCTGCATGTGTATTCTTCCAGCTCCAAATTCCCCCTCATTTCATCCTATGAAATTCCAAGACCCCCGACACCAAACAATTCACACACACACACACACACACACACACACACACACACACCTCCCTCTCTACTTCCAAGGAGAGCCTCCATTTCTTGAGTTGTTAGGATTAGAAAAATAATTCTGCTTCTGGAGATCACTATCTGCTATCTTATATTTCCATGACACTTCTATCATTCCTGATCTAATAGGATGTATTGGGGTGTGTGTGTGTGTGTGTGTGTGTGTGTGTGTGTGTGTGTATACAGGTATACATTTACATGTGTGTATAAGAGTGTGTGCAGAGGCCATAAGTAGACATGCAGTCCTTCTGTATCACTCTCCACATCATGTTTTGAGATTCTCTCAGCGAGCCTGGACCTCACCTATTCAAATAGATTGGCTGGCCCAGCCCCTGTCTCTGTCTTCCTAGTAGTGGGATTAAAGGTACATATTGCAATGCCTATCTTTTTATGTAGATAGAGATCCTTAGGATTGTGTGATGGGCACTTTACTGACTGAGCAGTTTTGTCCAGTTGTTCTTTATTCTAAAATGGAAATGATGACACCTACTTCATAGAATTAGCACATAGCACACGCTACATGGACCCAGGTCATGAACTAGCTCCCAATAGGACATTCTGCATGCGATACTCTTCCTGGGTAGACACAAGCAAATGTCTCCTCACCTCAGACAAGAAACTGAGGACAAAGTATGAATCACACCCAAGTCCAAATAGATGGACCTACTAGTTGTATTGGGGTTCATTGCAGGAATGCATATAAAGACTCACTTACAGTAGCAGAAATGGTGAAAACCAACTCCAATGAAAAGCCCAAGCCAGCATAAGTGACAGTTCACAAGAGCTGAAAACAGAATGCACTGCATAGCTTATAGGCATGTCAACAGGTTGGAGAGGGCTTTCTCCAGATTTACCTGTTGGTTTGACCCCCTTCCAGGCAGCTCAGGTGACCCCAGCTGTTTCTAAACAGCTTAAGTGATCTGCCTCTTCCAGGCAGCTTGTCTTGTCCAGGAGTCTTCTAGACTGAGAAGTTTGTATGACAGTATTTCTCAATAGTCCTTATTATTTACATAAGCTTGAAGACTGAGATGCCCAGTATATTTTGTCACATCCAGGACTTCTTGATGCCTTTGAGTTGTTTACCACCTGAGCTCCCCCAAAGGAAGGAATATCACCTCTCTTTAGAACACCATGCATCTTTAAAGAGCATCCATGCAGGTTAGGAAGTGTTCCCACTCTAGATAATACTCTGCCCTGAGAAGGCTCCCTCCAAGAGGAAACATTTTATGTACGAGGAAATTGTGGCACGTGGCACAGCAGCATTTCCCCACACCTCTCTGGCAGCAACTCTTCATCCATGCCCATCTCGGGATCCTTAGCGCCAAGCACAGATGGGTAGAAATGTCATTGACTTTAGATTGACTTTAGATTGACTTTAGAACTAAGGAAATGCCTTTACAGCTTACAAACAATGAATTCCTAACAATCAATTTTTTAAAAACCTACTTACAGGATACACTGCCAATTTAACTAAGCTTCACTAAATATTTATTAAGTGATGTATAGCATTTATATTTGATAACCAATCATTTATTATCAAAAGTTTCTTTCTTGAGAAAAAAGTTCCTATTTTTCTGCATGTACTTGTACATGTATAAATATGTGTGCCTATGCATGGATGTATGTGAATGTGCATGCCAATACACATAAACAATAATAAAAGAAAGGCACATGGATATTTAGAGATACGCTTCCAGGTAATTTACAGTGATTTATTCCAAACTCGGGGGGGGTGGGGGAAGCTTTGAAAAGGGTTTCTAAAATGTGTCTTTTAACTTACCTCTTATAACACCATTTCTTTCTTAGACTCTTCTAATCTGGGTTTTCTGTCAAGGACCCAAATGAGTTCACTGTTTCCAAAGCATTATCTCTTATTCTGTCCTTCCTGTCCACTGCATTCTACCCGATTGCTATCTGTTTTTAACATATCTGTCAGCCACCCTGTCTTCACTGAGGCACTCTTCTCTTCTCTTCTCTTCTCTTCTCTTCTCTTCTCTTCTCTTCTCTTCTCTTCTCTAAGGTGATCCTTTCACACATAAGAAGTTTTCTTTCTGTCTTCTATGCTGAAAACGTATTGCCCAAGCCTGTCAGCATTGGAGTTCTACAGGATTGCTTCGTACAGTTTACTTTCACTTATCTACATGTTTGCTAAAGTTGCCTCATCAGCTCTCATCCCATTGTTATTGCTTTGTTTTTCTTTTTTATTGAATATTTTATTTATTTACATTTCAGATGCCATCCCCTTTCCCCATTTCCCCATTTCTCCTCCCTGAAACTGCCTATCCCATCCCCCCTCCTCCTTTTTACTTTTATACCATTTTAATTACTTGCATGTATTAAGGCCAGTTCTAGGTTGAGGAACTAGCAATACAATAGACACAAATAGTCAAGGAACAAGCAAGACAATAAACACCAACAGTCAAAGAACAAGCAAGGCAATAAACAAAGTTCTGTGATCACTCTCATGATCACTGTTTCTAAGGGCTTATCAAGATGACCAAAATATCTGAGCCAACTTCCCTGTCCTAGCCCAAAGTCATTTTCATGTCTGAAGCCTACTTCTTTGTCTGGCCTAAGATTTAGATTCTTGCCTGAAATTACTTTTGTATTGGTTTGTTTTTTGAGGTGGAGCATTATGTATACCATAATAGCTTTCAAATCATAAACTACTATGTAGCCAAGCATGACCTTGAACTTTTGATCCTCCTGTGCTCATCTCATGAATGCTGTAATAACAGAAATACACTACCATGCCCACTATCACATTTCTTTTAATACATTTTATATATGATATTAACTAACAACTTGATTGATAAAGACAAAAACCAAAACAAACAAAAAAATGATCAGACCAAACCATTGACCTACACATATACAGAGGCTGCATATTTGACACCTCAATATTTGATTTTACCCACTTTTACACTCATGTTTCACCTCTAAAAGTTTTTACAATCTTCAGAAACAGTGCTGCCAGCCGGAGACCAAATGAAGATCAAACATGAGGCCTATAAGGAAGATTTCCTATTCAAACATCATCCATTACTGGTTCTCATAGGTATATCATTATTTCTTAATGTAAGATGTATCCAGTCTAGTTTTTAAAATATCCATAGTCTTTAAAATATCAACATTGTTCAAAATCTAGAGTATCTTGTGAGACACCAGGAAATCTCATGACTATGAACCACATTACTTTTTGTAAAGTCACATTAATCTAACATTCAATGTCATAGAGTATATGTTCTCATTCAAAAAGGGGCAGCAGAGCATAGTTAAATATATTTGTTCCTCAGAAATATTGGAATCACTAGCTGGAATGCAACACATGAAAATAAAAATTTGTGATGGGTTTCAAAACTGTTTGTTGCATGGAAAATAAATATCATACTCTTTTAATGCTGACTCACTGCCTTTCTGCCTCCACAGATGGAAAGCAGCAACTCTCTGAAGGGACCCAGCTGTCTGCTCTATTGTGACTATCTTTATGCCACATTATGTCAAAGTCTGCTAGTCAGATACAAAGATGTGTGAAGCATATCTACTTATCAATGTTCATATCTATGTACACAGTGGTTGTGGAATGATTAAAATAATAAATTCAATTAATAAAAGACTCTTTGAATTCTGCAATTAAACTTTGTAGTTTCCATAGAGATGTGATCTATTTCTTCACCTCTTGACTCAGTGTACCTTTGGGATTTGCTTTTACTAATACAGTGTAGCAAGAGTGATTGTATGGTACAAAGACTGGGCATTGAGGGCCACTGAACAGTTAAATTTTTCTGCCAAGTCCTGCTTAGCCATGTGGAAGGGATGACATGATTTCCTGTCCCTGAAACAGAGCCAGCAGGGTGTGGGCCTCCACAAGTGTTGATGGTTTCTGTGGACATAAGGTTTGTTTGTGTGATAATGTACATATTTCATACTCCCCCTTTGAGGAATGTCCTCTCTGTCAAATTAATGACTCCATGATAATAAGACAGCATGAGTTCAGGAGGTGAGAGTGTGCTAATGTCTCAGCAAAATGATAAATGCTGAAACCTTCAGGACAGCCCTTAAGGCTGTGGGAAAGAACTCTGAAAACATGAGTTCAAGAATATATAATTTCTCAACTATACAAAATATAAGGATGCAATGTGAATTGCGTAAAGAGCTTCACAGACCTAAAAAAACAGAGGCAGCTATACTGTAAGCCAGATTGTCAGAAAAATACAAAAGCTGGCAGATTCCTGAGCTCAAGATCAACCTGGGACAGAGTTAGGTTGGACCCAGGCATGATGGAAATGGTAATCTCTGGGTGGGATCCCATTGAGCTAACTCATTGTCTGTGCTTACAAAGGAAGGCAGAACTCTAAATTCATTTGCAATGAATTCATAAAAAAATATTTTTACTGTCTCTTTCTAAACAATCAATGAGCTGGGGTCATGGGATGCTGATTCATGGAATAATCAAAGGAGAAACTGGAGTAATGGCTGAACTGATATGTGAATAAAAGACTGAGCTTTGGATCTGCAAGAGATGAACTATCCAGAGAGTTCTTTAGAATTGCAAGAAAAAGCTGTATCTAGCAGAACATAGGCCATCAGCTTGTAACCCATGATTTAACTTCAAGTCATTCTTTCACTTTCAAACACCCCTTCCTCAGAACTCCTCTCCAAACTGAGGCTGGTCCTTAAATCTTTGCAGTTTCCATAGAGATGTGATCTATTTCTCCCCTCTTGACTCAGTGTAGCTTTGGGATTTTGAAGAGGAAAATTCCACCGGATCCATCTCCTCCTGGAAGAAAAGCCTCATAGAATGCTTAGGCACCCCTCCCCTCCAGAAGGCAGAGGCTAATTAACATTCCTTAAACCACAGGGGGTAGAGACTGACCTGGGGGGGCTTGGGGGGGGCAGAGCACATGGACAGACTTGTCACATAGACAAGGGAGGTCCTTGCTGCCTCATTCCCTAAAGACCAATCAGTTTAAAAAGCCACACTGTTCTGCCAATCGCATTGTGCTTAATGGCTGCTGCCATAATGATTGTATAAAAGCTCACTGGCCGAGCAGCATGGGGTAGCCTCTCCTTTTGAGATACAGTATGGCCCCAGAATGCTGGAACATTAAAAACTCCTCTTGCTTTTTGCATCTATTCTCATCTGTGGTTCCCTCAGGAGGTCTCCAGTAAACTAAGGCCCTGCTTCCTAGAGTCTTACATTTGCTTTTACTAATACAGTATAGCAAGAGTGGTTGTATGGTACAAAGACTGGGCAGCAAGAGTCATTGAACAGTTGAGTTCTCCCACAGATATCTTTCCCACAAAACCTGTTAGAATATGAGGCATGAGAAGGAGAGTGTTCTGTCTTCCCAAACAATTAGCCAAGAAGGCCATCACACAGCCAGCTCTCCAATCCATCTGAGATTATATGAGTGAGACTCGAGTTTTTAGGATATTTACACTTAAAATGCAACATTTTTGTTCCATTTTATGTTTATTCTATGTGTAGTGTGTATGTCTGTGGGCATATTCACCATGGAGCATGTGTGGCAACTCAAGTTGTCAGTCTTCGTGATGGGCACCTTTACCTGCTGAGCCATCTCCATGACCCACCACAAATCCCTTCGCAACAACCTGATTGAGAACATAATCTTTCATCTCCAGGACCCACCATGAATCCTTTAGTGACAACCTGATTGAGAACATAATCTTTCATCTTCAGGACCTACCACAAATCCCTTAGTGACAACCTGATTGAGAATACAATCTCCCATGCTTCTTTTTTTCTCTCTTTCTTTTTTCTGTGCAAATATTGAACAAAATGTATGGAGGGAATGATCATATAACATGTTTCACTGTCAGTTATCATCCCTTTACTTATGCTGACATTTTAAAAGATAAAATAGGAAATACATTAACAATTCTTATATGAGAATTTCAGAGAAACAGAATCAAGTATTTTGGTGTGCTGGGGCTGACGTCTGGTACAGACATTGACACTCTGTTTCCCAGCCTTTCTCTGAGTTGGCTAGCTGTTTTAAACATTTAATGGAATAACCAGACAAAGATAGCTTTGGATACACATTCAGCAAGCTCATCTGGAAAATATTTATTTTTTTGTATATTGTGCTCACTAAGAAAGGACAGCTAAAATCTGAGGGTCTTTGAATCTCAAGCAGAGATACAGACTCAGGAGTTACTCAGAACAGATGCTCATCAAAGGATTCTGCAGGATGTGCATGTATATATTATCTCTCTGCAGCAAAGTGGATGGGAACAGTCACTTGTGCCTTCCTTAACACAGCTCTAGATTTTAAACTGGGAGTTCTTTGTAATACCTTCTTTTTGCTTCAGCTCATATGAATTGACATTTAGAAATAATTAACTTTCCTGAGATATAATGTGTGCTCTTCCAGAAGGTTAAGGTCCTAGATCCTAGTTGACTTTTCAAAAGAAGTAAAGAAGACAACACCCTAGAGAAAAGAGCTCTTCTCAAGGTGGAGTTCTTATGTCCATTGTCTTATGATAATCTACTGTGCCCCACAGAAGTCCTTCACACCCTATACTTCACATTACCCCCACTACCCACAATGGAAATTTCAAACAGAAAAGTCTCTATTTTCTTCAGGCCTAACTTTTTCTAGATGTACTTCCTTTCACCAATTTATCCACCTATCCCCTTGCTTGTTTTAAAGCAGAGACTGTTAGACTCTTTATATTCAGTAATAATTACCATGATCTATTACAACAGCTGAGAGCATTCTACTCTCTCAGTTAAGTCACAAATGTGACTGCCTATAGGCCCAAGACATCATGCCACCCCTAGTAAGCCTCAGAAAACCCACTCCTTAGCACATAAGAAATTTCTACTGTGGAATCCAAAGAAATCCATCATAATAGAAAGAAATAAACTTCTTTTTCCAAAAAGCAGTTTCTTAGATTTCAGAATCTCACACTTGAAGACCAAATATCTGCTTCAACATTGAAATAACACTTGTTTATGGTACATGAGACTTAGATATTACAGTTTTATAAATCAACAGATATAAAATGTTCTTGGAGAAATTCTCTTAACGCAGAGGCTTTATGGCTCTTTGAGTAAATATTAGTATTTCTGTACTCCCAAATTCCTAAAGCTACAATAAACAGGCTATATAAATATTGGCCATGTTTGTCTGTTGTGGAATCTTTTGGTTTTCCTTCCCCAGTATTTACTTAGACTTTGATTTTGTTTTTTATTCATCCCTTTTTTCTTATCTTATTTTCTTCCTTCTTCCCTCCTTTTCAGTTCATCTTCTATAGGACAATGTATAGAAATATATGATAAAAACAAACTATCTTTCCCTAAAATGTAGGACCGTGGGTGGAATTCAGTATAGAAGTACTTGCCAGGCATGTGCAAGGCCCTGGGTTCTATCCTCAAGGCCACAAAATACATTATAAATAAAACAATTAAGCACTGTTGAATAAAGTGACAGAATACAGAAGAGTTCTCTTCCTTTCAGTCTGCCTAATTACAGAACAGAGGTTCATAGAGACAAAAAGCCTTTCATATCTGTTCCAGTTCTTTCCTACAGAAAAGATCAAAAACCCCAGTCCATGGAAATAGCTATTTATCAGGTTAGAGGCCTAGCCAATAGCCAGTAGAACCCAGCGTGGGATTTAGCACATTCCATCTGGGCCTAGCATCTTTTGTTCCTTTGTCTGTCATTCTAAAATATATTGCTCTTTGTTGGAATCCCACTTAAGACAGAGTTCCAAGCCACTGTTTTGAGAGGACGTTAGTTTTCAAAGAGAAACAATTCTGTCTCCAGTATTCGCATGCATCTGTTACTAAAATTGCCTGCTTTTCTCTGTCAATCTATCTTTTCTTATATTTTTGGTTGTGAGCCTATCCTTTAACAGCTGAGCCATCTCTCCAGCCCAATCTACCTTTTCTTAACAGGACTCTCTTCTGACTAAGAGCCCCATGGGAGTTTGGGAAATAGGTTATGCCCACCCCCCAACCCCACCCCACACCTGACATTTCATATGAAACACAGACCTTATTACCAACTGAGATTTATATTTTCCGTGCAAAATATTTCTGACTTTTTGTATTATCAAAAACAAGGGTGACTTTGGCAAAGCTAAGCTTACTATGTATGCAGAATGAGCCTTTTGGTAGGCAGAGAGAGAGAGATGCATTATCTTTAGACATTCTGCTTGTCTGGAGCAGCAATGTGTGTTGAGCATTTATTTGATTCTTCCATGATTTCATTCAAAACTCTTTTGGGACCTACTGATTAAAGAAAAACGTCAAATTAGTGTAGAGTTATTAGCGTTGATGTTCAAAGCTTGGAAACATAGAAGACTCTACAGCTAGGTTCAGTCACCTATCCTCAATATTCCTACTAAAGAGAAAAGGAATGAGAAATAAGATGTATTTAATGTGGTCACATGGGAAAGAAGAAAAAAAGGGATTCAATTGAAAGCCTACTTTGGAAATGATTTCTTAAATAACATTTGGTCTGGGGAGGGTGACCCACTATTGGTAGTGTCACTTCTGCCAGATAGTCCTAAAATATAGAAGAAATTGGGTGATTCATAGGAAGGAAGCTAACATATAGTGCTCCTCCATGGTCTATGCTTCAGTTCCTGTCTCCTGGTTCCTACCTGAAGTCTTTTTAGCAATGAACTACCTGTAGACCGAAATAAGCCCTTTCCTCCCTGAGTTGTTTTTGGTCAGTATTTAATAATAGTAACAGAAAATCATAGTAGGGCAATTGTCTATGTTCCAGACTTTCCTGCAAGTTAACCTGGCAAATTATCAGAGTTGTATGAAATCAGCATCTGGAAAACAAGATTCTCCTCTAGCTAGCAACAAGTATGGACTTTTCCTTCTTTTAGGATGGAAAATTCCACCCTATTGAAGACCATTGTTTCAACACTCTAATACCTAATAGAAAGACCATAGTGTTTTTAGAATATTCTTATTCCTGTTAGGATGGATAACTATAACAACTTTTATGGTAACTGTATCACTTGTTGAGTCTTTTAAATCAAAAGTAGGAGGACATGTTTAGTCTGAAGGCGACTCTAAACTGCACAATGACAGCCTCAACTCTGAGTGTTTGAGATATTGTTAACTTCTGATGACCTGAAAAAGGAATTCCTTCTGCCCAAATGCCCCCCAAACAGACTGTACTCAGTTCCTTTCTTATGAGAACTCAACAGTTACTAACCCCAGTCATAATTTCTGTCTAAAATACTCTATTTCCAACTGCCTTGGTGTTTAAGGCTGTAAATACATTTGTCATTTTGAAAAGTATTAGAGTACATTTTTAAGACTTCTTGGATCTGTTTTTCTTAATTTCCATCCTTATTAACCTCAGGTGAAATGTAATTCTTTTTATTCTCAATTATGTTCAATTTATTCTTGATCAGTATTGTTAGTATTTTGTCTAAACTCCACCTCCACAGTTACCTGGCAACCGCCAGGTAGGCCTGGTCCACTATAAAGGAGACTGCTTGCCCCCTCCTCACTCTCTTACTCTCTTAATCTTTAATATCTTACTCTTACCCTCTTGCCTCTCTGTCCCCTCCCCCCTTCCTCTCTCTCCACATGGTCATGGCCGGCCTCTACTTCTCTTCTCTCTTCTTCTTCCATCTTCTTCCCCCCACCTTTGCCCTATCTCCTGAATAACCCTCCTCCCCTTGGAACTGTGTGGTCTGGAGTGGTCTGTTTGCTGCGGTCGGACTTATAACAACTAACAAGTATCTTATTTGCTTACCACCTTACTAGATACTTCAAGAGAAAATTCATGCCAGGCACTTTGCAAAACAATAGAGGAAAGACCTGTCCTTCCTACCAACAGACATCAGGATTCAAACTATTCCTGCAGCTCTGAAAAGAGAAGTTTAAGTGGCAACATATCACTGTCACACTAAAGTGAGTATGAATTTACTTTGTAATATTTAAGAGGTGGGGAACAGTGGCATCCCCTTAGCTTCCATGTCTGGAGATCTTCCTGAAAAAAAAAACCAAAAAACAAAACAAAACAAGACAAAAGGAATAGGATATTGAATGTAACTTAGAATATAAGATCATTATAGAATTGACGAAGAAGCCTCAAGAGATCAGGGTAGGCCATGATCAGGGAGACCACTATGGAGGAAGTATTCTCAAGGGGTGAGAATCATATCATCTGTTGCAAGAGAAATCATTGTGAAGGCAAACATTTTTAAAAGATTAGAGTGGCCAATGGCCAGAGAGACTTGGGGAAAAGAATATTCCCAAGGGATCATAAGGGTCCATGATTTACTGAAGAATGATATCCCCGGAGTCAAATAGTATGTAAACTATAAAGTATAGTATAAAAGAGTGTTATATTTTGCAGAAGTCCAGCATGCTGGAGTTTCCCATTACCAAGATAGAGAGACCCCAAAGTGAGCTCGAGGGCCTAATTTAAAACACATTAGGGAAAATCCAGGATAGATGACCTCTAGTTTAATCTCTTGGGTCAATCTCTACGAAAATTCTAGAACCATTACCGAGGCATTGGGCTGGAAGCTTACTGGGGAAGTCTGGAAACTGCTGCTGACCTATTGTCCTTGGCTCAGGCCAGGTAGCAGGGCAGCTTCTGACTAGCTGCCTGAAACCTGGGTGGGGTTTGTTTGTTTGTTTGTTTGTTTGTTTGTTTTTTCAGTAACCAACTTGCCTGGACTTGCTCAGTCCTTGGAAACAGAAATTTAGGCCTAGTCTCCTTAACTGCCAATTTGAAGCCTGTCATAGAATCAGCCTATATCATTCCTCTCAGGATAAGAGTGGCTAGAAAGATCATTGTAAAGAATATTCTAAAGGAGTAGGAATGAACAGAGAGACCATTGTGGTAGAAGCTCTAAAGTAGCCAAGAGAAAACATGTGGAAAATGCAACTATGCTAACCTATGTCTTAGGCAGATGGTATACCATTTCTAAAATCTATGGAACAGACACCTTTCTTTAAGAATGTTTTCCTATCCAAATGACTGTGAGGACCATTATAATTGACTCAGACAGGAGAAAGTGTAATGGGTTGGTGGTGCTGCTATGTATTCAAATGCTAAATACTGTATCTCAAGACCAGGTTGCCCCAAGATGAGCAGATCCTAACTTATACCAGCTATTTTGTGTAAGCCTCATCCCCAAAGTTATCCCTGATTGGTTTCAAAAGATGCCTACAGCCTGTAGTTGGACAGAAGAGAAGTAGGTAGGGCGTGATAGCCTCAGGTGCAGGTCTCAAGCAACAACCATGAGGAAGAGAAAAGAGGAGGCAAAAGGGAGAAGTCATGATGGCAGTAGGTGGATCATGAGCACATGGCAATGACAGTCATACTGATGGAGTAGGAGCTGCCCAGGCAGAACATGACAAGTGATCTCACGGGGTTGTTGACAGAAATGTACAGAAAATAGTATTGAGGGTTGATACCTGCCAAGCGTTCATGATTTAGACTTATTATAATTCTAAAGGTTTGTGTCTTTTATTTTTGAACTATATGGTCTAAATGGGGTTAAAAAAAAAAAAAACAGGATATTTGCCATAACAGGGAGTATTAGTATATTGTTTCTTTATCATAGAGTCTCTACTACTGTTAGACAATATGTTTAGAATTCCAAGAACCATCATCAGTAAGGGAAAGAAAACATAACAACACACTTCCTCCCTTGGCAGCCTGAGGAATTTCTCTAATTTTTTTTAGGACCCCAACTCAGGCCAAATCAAGATTTTTATATTTGATACTGACAATAATTATGGAACTAGCTGGTTTACAATAGAGCAGAGTTGGAGGTTTTTATTAACGATATATTAGTATAGAGTTAAGGCCAAAGGGTTAAGGAGAAAGTGACGCACTCATAATAAAGACACACATGAGAAAGTAGAGAAGACCCTGGGAGCTTTTACCTATCCCAAAAGAGGATTTGGGGAAAGTAGTCATGTTTCCAGCATACAATGGCACAGAATATACATTACCACTCCAAAACGGCAGAATGGGTGCATAGTGAAGAGCTACCAGCCCTAAGCAAGACCAAAGTCCCGAAGGGCAAACTCCAAATTTCATAACTCCAAGTCTGGTATTAAAGGGCTTATAAGATGGCTCTTCTTTCCAGCTTTGTTGACTGAAACAAAGTTCTGTCCCTTAGGCTGGTTTCACATCTTGTGAGCTCTACTTCACAGGTATCCCACAGCTCTGGCATCTCCAACAAAATCCATGTTTCACCTTCAAAGCTTTAGTGTCCTCTCCAGGACTCCATGCAGACTCTCTTCTGTCATAAATGTGGCCCCAGCAGCTTTTCTTAACCTCAGAGAAAGATTCCCCAGATCTTTTTCTGTATCTTTCTTTACTCTAAATTCAGAACCATGTGAACAAAGCTGCCAAGTTCATCTGCCTGTTTGCTATGTAACTTGGCACCTGTTCTTGAATTACGATGCTTAAGCTCTCCTTTAATTTCTTTTCATAAATTGGAAGATTAGCTGGGTGGGTCTTGCCCTGAGGATACCACTCTCTGTAATCCATTTGGAATCAGGCCTCCCTTTAAACATTTGTATCCTAGAGCTTAAGACTTGGCTCCAAAATTTCGTTTCCCAGTGCTATTTTCTCTCCTCAAATTCTACAGCTTGTATTTCTTTTTGCCTTATTTTTGCTTTTTATTGTAGATCGGCATAAGAGTGATCACTAGTAATCACTTGTCACAGTCAATGCTAGACTCTCTAGTCAATACTTGGAAATCTCCTCTGCCAACAACATTAATTCAAAGCTCTCCAATTTAATCTCAGGAAGAAAGAAACCAATCTTTGCCAAGACATCATAAAAATTGTCTCTGGGCCATTCTTCCCCTCTGAAATCTCTTGAACCAGGCCTCCATAGTCCAAATCACCCTCAGCACTACTGTCTTCCACACTCCTACTAGGATGGTAGGAGCCTTGCTTAAAGTTTTCAGCTACTTTCTATTCTAAAATCACAAAGTCTTTCATATCCCTTCAGACAACATGGTCAAGTCTATCACAATAATACACCAGTACCTGTTACCAAATTCCATCTTTTAAAGAATGAAAAGTGAATCACCTCTCACCTCAAGGTTTGCTAATAAAATTATTTTAGGAAATGTGCAGGCAGATTCAGATGTGATCCATAATTTCTCAGAAACACCACAGGTTTCTAAAGGAATTCTCCCTGGCATCAAACTATTAAAGTTAATATTTTTATGGTTGCACACATCACAATAAAGACCTATCTTTTCAAAGATTGTAGGGGTTGTCTGTTCATTGGTTGGTTGGTTGGTTGGTTGGTTGGTTAGTTGGTTGGTTGGTTGGTTGATTGGTTGGTTGGTTGGTTGGTTGTCTCAAAAGATCAAGTGAATTCTAGTGCTTGAACAGAGCACAAAGACCAAGACATTTCTATCTCCTTTGTCAGGTGGAAGATAACAAATAATCAAACTTTGTCATAAAAAATGACATACACTCACAAAAAATAATTCAATAAAACTGGAATGTGACCAAACAGCCGCCTAAACAGGGCAGCAAGAAGCCAATGGCAATCACCGAAGTGGCGTAAAAAGAAGTGAATTAACTCTAAGGTCCTCAAAAACAACCTGAAGGAAAAGCCTTTGGACACAGGTGATTAAAAACTAACCAAGGACAGGATGTTTGCAAGAGTCAAAAATAAACAACAGCAAAAGTCTTAAATTGTCATTTCTCCAACAGACATAAAATACAGCTGTTGCCAACTGAAGCTAGACAATAAGAAAAGTCTCTGAAAAGTGGGGCTTTTAAAAGTCCCTGTGGCAGATGTACATTTGATCTTCCTTTTCCATCTGATCTCCTCTTGCTACTGTCAGCTACCACATGAAAACACATATCTCCTCCCCAGCCATGGTTCATCACAGTTCACAGCCATTGTTACCATCAGAGCCCAAAGCCTAGTAGCCTGGGACAGTCTGCAACCAGACAAGCAAAGATACAGTTAATAATGAAAAACAGAAAAAGGAGAGCTACATTTCAGCTATACTGGGCAGAATAGCAGAGAGGTCCAGGGCCCAGCCATAAGTCACTGTTAGGGTCCTGGCATGGGAATTGGGTTCAATGAGAAGGCACAGTATGCACATAAATAAGCAGTCCTCTATCCATTGAGTCATCATTTCTAAGCTCCACTCTCCTACATGGTTGTCTACACGCTGCTTTAACGGTGTGAAATGCTTTCTAAAGGGACAAGTTGCTTTCAGGCTGGCACAAGATTTCAATCTTTTCCTTCTCCCATCATGAGATTCCTGGAAAATTGCAGTTTGAGGAGAATTCATTGGTTCAATAGTCTAATATCTGAAGGGAGGGGCACAAAAATCTCTTTAAGACATCTTCCTTTGTACTAGGACAGTTGAACAATAAATCTGTTAGATGGCACCATCATTCTGCCCTACTCCCTCATCACTCCTGGAATTGATGTACTTATAATCTCAATAAAAAGGAACCTAATATGAAGATAAAATTTATTCTGGTTGCAGCTTATTGACCCAGGTAAGTAAAAAGGGATCTCATTTAAGGGTCTGGAGAGGCACACAGTTACCTGGGCAACTCTACCTTCTGCCATATTTCTCTAGGCATCTTCTTTGCTCCCTGCTGTCAATTAGGAAACGAATGACAGATTTTTTTATCAAGTATTTCAATCTATTTTTATTTAGTCTGTGTATTGCACAATGTGAATGCCACTGAAATGTAAATTTAAAAACTATCTAGAAATTGCACATCATGTAGTTTTCAGCAAAAAAAAGTATTCAATTTCCTTAAAAGTAATTTGCTTTTTCCTTGCCTCCCTATTGAATCTCTTTTATAAACTCATTTTCACAATTCACTTTTTATTCATATTACATTCCTATCACTGTCCCCCTCCTTTCAATCCCACCCTTATAAATCCCTCCCCTCATTACCTTCTCAGAGAAGGGGAAGTTATACACTCATTTATATCTCTCTCTAAATAAAAAGGTATCAGTTCTGTTGTGCTATTGTATATGGTTGTAAGAAGGGAAAAAACTTTCATTACTCTAAAGAATTATGTACATGTAATGGTACAGGTAAAATTCTCAATTGGAGATTTTATAAACACCTTGAATTGAAAAATTAATTTCTGGTGAAATGTATTCATTTTTCTAGGCAAGAATGAACACAGTTGTGAGTTTCTAAAATATCCATAATACAGCTATGAAAGAAGTTCATTATTCAGCTGGAAATATGCCATTCTGAAAGCCATACTTTAAGAATTAGCATTGCCTTCTAGGAAGTGCCTCAATTGCTCTAAATTTTTCTGATGTAAGACTTGTCATGTTTTTGCTGCTTAGGGGCAAGAGTGACAACGACATCAGTATTAATCACTGTAATGGTGACACCAGCCCAACTCTGCTGGAGTTTCCTAAGTGCCAACCATTCTGCTCTACATCCTGTTATCCTCCTCTTACTGATACCCATCAAAATCAACATTCAGAGAAAAAGAGTGAAATTTCTTGTCATGTCAAAGTTCATGCAGCGACAAAACAGTCATCGTTCACACTTAAGATTTTCAACTTGAGAGCTCAGATTCTCAGAAGGAGAAAAAGTGAGAATGCTCATTTTTTTCTTATAACCCTCCACTATTAACATGCCTTTCGTAAAGCAACATTCCCCTCCAGGATTTATAGTCTTTGATGGCATCCCAAACTACAAAGAATGCCATAGATAACATTTTACTCTGAAGGTTACTAGTTTACTATTTGGGTACTACCTAATTTTTAAAAAGACAAGCTTTTAATTGAATATATTTTACTGAATTACTTCAAAATTCTTCTAAATGCTCATTCTATCTTTGTCACTAAGTTTATATATATATTATTTCTTTAAAATACATTTCATATTTTATCCCCTCACCCCATTCCCCCGCACCACCTCAGAACCCCATATCCCATCCCACCTCCCACCTCCACAAGGGTGTGCCCCCACCTACTCCCCCTCCCCTCTCCCCACCCTCGAATTCCTCCCCGCTTGGTGGTCATCCTTCCTGAGACCAGGGATCTCCTCTCCCACCCATGCCTGACAAGGCCATCCTCCCCTAAGTATACAGCTGAAGTCATGGGTGCCTCCCATTGTGCTCCCAGGCTGGTGGTTTAGACCCTGGGGAGCTCTGGTTGGCTGGCACTGTTGCTCTCCTCTTGGGGCCACCAACCCTTTCAGCTCCTTCAGTCCTCTAACTTCTTCATTGGGAACCCTTGATCAGATCAATGGGTAGCTGCGAGCATCCACCTCTGGATATGTCAGACTCTGGCAGAAATTCGAGGAGACAGCTGCATCAGGCTCCTGTCCACATGCACTTCCTGACATCCATATCGGATGTCTATCTTTGAGGCTGCACATAGGATGGATATCAAGGTAGAGTGGTCTCAAGATAGCCCCTCCTTGACTTTCTGTCCCACACTTTGTCACCTTATTTGCTCTCTTGAGCATTCTGTCACTCCTACCAAGAAGGACCAAGGCATCCACACTTGGTCTTCCTTCTTCATGAGCTTCATCTGGTCAGTTAGTTGAATCTTGGCTATATCAAGCTTTGGGCTAACATCCGGTAATCAGTGAGTAAATACCATGTGTGTTCTTTTGTGGTTGGGTTACCTCACTCAGGATGATATTTTCTAGTTCCATCCATTACCTAAGAATTTCTCGAATTAATTATTTTTAATAGCTGAGTAGTACTCCATTGTGTAAATGTACCACATTTTTTTTGTATCCATTCCTCTGTTGAAGGACATCTGGGTTCTTTCCAGCTTCTGGCTATTATAAATAGGGCTGCTATGAACATAGTGGAGCATATGTCCTTGTTGTATGTTGGAGCATCTTCTGGGTATATGCCCAGGAGTGGTATAGCTGAGTCCTCAGGTAGTGCTATGTCCAATTTTCTGAGGAACCGCCAGACTGATTTCCAGAATGGTTATAGCAGTTTGCATTCCCACCAACAATGGAGGAGTATTCCTCTTTCTCCACATCCTCGACAGCATCTACCATCACTTGAATTTTTTATCTTAGCCATTCTGACTGGTGTGAGGTGGTATCTCAGGGTTGTTTTGATTTGCATTTCCCTGATGACTAAGGATATTGTGCATCCAGTTCCTTCCAGTCTGGGCCAGATCACTGAGCAGATCTTGGGTAGCAACTCTGCCCCCAATCTCTAAGAACCCAGAGGAAGCAGGGATCCCAGGTGCTCTAACCTGGGCATCATCCTGTCTGCACTTGAGTACTGAGCAGATTTTGGGCCTCAGCGCTTACCCCAGGAGTTACACCCACCCCACAAAGTTGTCCATTTCATCCAGATTTTCCAATTTTGTTGAGTATAGGCCTTTGTAGTAGGATCAGGTGATTTTTTTTAAATTTCCTCAGTTTCTGTTGTTATGTCTCCCTTTTCAGTTCTGATTTTATTAATTTGGATACTGTCTCTGTGCCCTTTGATTAATCTGGCTAAGGGTTTATTTATCTTGTTGATTTTCTCAAAGAACCAGCTCTTGGTTTTGTTGATATTTTGTATAGTTCTTTATGTTTCTACTTGGTTGATTTCAGCTCTGAGTTTGATTATTTCCTGCCATCTACTCCTCTTGGGTATATTTGCTTCTTTTTGTTCTAAAGCTTTCAAGTGTGCTGTCAAGTTGTTAGTGTATGCTCTCTGCAGTTTGTTTGTTTGTTTGTTTGTTTTTGTGAGCACTTAGAGCTATGAGTTTTCCTCTTAGTACTGCTTTTCATGGAGTCCCACAAGTTTTGGTATGATGTGTCCTCCTTTTTATTAAATTCTAAAAAGTCTTCAACTTCTTTCTTTACTTCCTCTTTGACCAAGTCATCATTGAGTAGATCGCTGTTCAGTTTCCAAGTGTATGTGGGCTTTCTGTTGTTGTTGTTGTTATTAAAGACCAGCCTTAGTCCATGGTGGTCTAATAGGGTACACGGGATTATTTCAATCTCTTTGTATCTGTTGAGGCCTGTTTTGTGACCAATTATATGGTCTATTTTGGAGAAGGTACCTTGAGGTGCTGAGAAAAAAGTATATTTTTTTTATTTTAGGATGAAATGTTCTATAGATATCAGTTAAGTCCATTTGGTTCATAACTTCTGTTAGTTTCATTGTGTCTCGGTTTAGTTTCTGTTTCCATGATCTGTCCATTGCTGAGAGTGGGGTGTTGAAATCCCCCACTATTATTGTGTGAGATACAATGTATGCTTTGAGCTTTAGTAAAGTTTCTTTTATGTATGTGGGTGCCCTTGCATTTGGGGCATAGATGTTCAGAATTTCAAGTTCTTCTTGGTACATTTTTCCTTTGATGAGTATGTAGTGTCCTTCCTTATCTTTTTTGATTACTTCTGGTTGAAATCAATTTTATTTGATATTAGAATGGCTACTCCAGCTTGTTTCTTGAGACCATTTGCTTGGAAGATTGTTTTCCATCCTTTTACTCTGAAGTAGTGTCTGTCTTTGTCACAGAGGTGCATTTCCTGTATGCAGCATAATGCTGGGTCCTGTTTATGTGTCCAGTCTGATAGTCTATGTCTTTTTATTGGAGAATTGAGTCCATTGATATTAAGAGATATTAAGAAAAAAAATGATTGTTGCTTCCTGTTATTTTTGTTATTAGAGGTAGAATTATGCTTGTGTAACTATCTTCTTTTGTGGTTGTTAGAAGATTACTTTCTTGCTTTTTCTTGGTTGTAGTTTCCCTCCTTGTGTTGGAGTTTTCCATCCATTATCCTTTGAAGTGCTGGATTTGTGGGAAAATATTGTGTAAATTTGGATTTGTCATGGAATATTTTGGTTTCTCCATCAATAGTGATTGAGAGTTTTGCTGGGTATAGTAGTCTGGGTTGGCATTTGTGATCTCTTAGGGTCTGTATAATATCAGTCCAGGATCTTCTGGCTTTTATAGTCTCTGGTGAGAAGTCTGATGTAATTCTTATGGGTCTGCCTTTATATTTTACTTTGCCTTTTTCCCTTACTGCTTTTAGTATCTTCTCTTTGTTTTGTATAGTTGATGCTTTGATTATTATGTGACAGGAAGTATTTCTTTTTTGGTCTAGTCTATTTGGGGTTCTGTAGGCTTCTTGTATATTTAAGGACATCTCTTTCTTTAGGTTAGGGAAGTTTTCCTCTATAATTTTGTTGAAGATATTTACTGGCCCTTTAAGTTGGGAGTCTTCCCCCTCATCTATACCTATTATCCTTAGGTTTGGTCTTCTCATTGTGTCCTGGATTTCCTGGATGTTTTGGGTTAAGAGCTTTTTTGCATTTCACATTTTCTTTGGCCATTGTGTCTGTGTTTTCCATAGTATCTTCTGCACATGAGATTCTCTCTTCTAACTCTTGTATTCTGTTGGTGATGCTTGCATCTATGACTCCTGATCTTTTTTTTTTTTTTTAGGTTTTCTACCTCCAGGGTAGTCTCCCTTTGAGATTTCTTTATTGTTTCTACTTCCATTTTTAGATCCTGGATGGTTTTGTGTAATTCATTCACCTGTTTGGTTGTGTTTTCTTGCATATCTTTAAGGGCTTCTACCTGTTTACCTGTGTTCTCAAATTCTTTGAGAGTATTGTTTACGTCCTTTTTAAAGTCCTCTATGATCATCATGAGAAGTGATTTTAATTCTGAATCCTGCTTTTCCTGTGTGATGTGGTGTTCAGGACTTGCTATGGTGTGAGAACTGGGTTCTGGTGATGCCAAGTAACTTTGGTTTCTGTTGTTTATATTCTTAAGCTTGCCTTTTGCCATTTAGTTAGCTCTAGTGCTACTTGCACTCACTGGTTCTGACTGGAGCCTGCCTTTCCAGTTATCTTGGTTGTGTCAGAACTCCTCGGGGTCTGGATATCTCTGTGATCCTGAGCTCCAGCTGTTCTGGGTACAGTGGCTCCTCTAGAATATCTCAGGATATGGTGTCTGCCTGGTAATAGAACAGCTAGGTGTTTGCTGCTCTGAGTGTAGTCATTCCTCTAGGATGCCTCAAGATATGGTGTCCCCTGCTCTGAGGGCAGTGGCCTCTCTAGGATGTCTGCAGCTCTGAGGGTTGTGGCTGCTCTGGGATGCCTCCAGACGTGGTTTCCACAGGGGAGCAGATCAGCTGGGTATCTGCTCCAGTCACCAGGATCTGGGTGAGGGGCAGAAGGGGAGTGGTATTCAGCAGGGGCAGGATCTGGATGCCAGGAGCGCTCTGGGGGTTCCCTACTGCCAGTTGTGCCTCTGGGGCTTAGGGTGGTGTGCGGGTGCTCCTACCTGAAGCTCTGCGGGCCATGGCCTCTCTAGGATGCCTCCGGACGCAGTTTCCACAGGGAAGCAGATCAGCTGGGCATCTGCTCCAGTCATTGGGATCTGGGCGAGGGCTGTCACTAAGTTTCATGTTGAAACTATAATGATAAATTTAAAATACAAAGGTAAATACAACAGGGAGCTGCCTGAGAGACTTACTGACACAATCATGGCACAAACTACTTTTTAAGAGAATTCCATTTAAGGTCCTTTCATGATATAGAACCCATACCTGATACTGCTAATGTGACAAAGAACCAGACGCTAGTTAGGAGACAGGCCTAGGAAAAACTTATGACTATTTGTCTGCTAACAGGAAATAGCAGTAAAATGATCCCATGACACATTGATAGAGCCATAGATCTGAACACTAGTACTGCCCAACCCTCATCAGAGAGGCTTCTTCTTGCAGCACATGATAACTACCAAAACCATCCACAATAGGACAATATGCAGAGAGTGAGAATCTTCAGAGAATTGAGCCCTAAGTGGCACATCTTTATTAAGCTCCTCCCCTCTAGGATTCGGGACCTATGAAGAAGAGAAGGCAGAAAGATTTTAAGAGGCAGCAATGGTAAATGACTCCAAGGAAATAGTACCTTCAGACAAAATAGAACTGAGGCATATGAACCCACAAAGACTATAACAACGCACACATACCTGCACAGATTAAAGCCAGACAGAATCCAAGCACTGAGAAAGACAAGTGGATATAAATTCCCAACCTGAACCTAGAAGCTATTTGCAATTACTGAGCTGTGAAAGGCGACATCAGTTTCTTCTCCATAGAGTATTACTAGGTATACCCACCACACTCCAACACAGGCCATATGCCCAGGAGGAGCTCTCAATCAGCTTTTTTGGGTTTTTTTTGTTTTGTTTGTCTTTTGTTTTTGACTGGTTTGGGTGGGGATTTTTGCTTGTCTTTGGTTTTGTCTTACTGATTTTTTTTCCTTGTCTTTACTCTTTTTCGACTTTGTTTTGATTTGTTTTCCTAGTTTTGTTTTGAGAGAAATAAACAGAATATGAAGTTGGGTGGGTAGGGAGGTGAAAAGAATATGAGAGGAGTTGGGAGAAAGAATATGATCAAAATATATTATCTGAAAATTTTTTATTGGATATTTTATTTATTTACATTTCAGATGTCATTCCCTTTACCCCTTTCCCCTCCCTAAAAACTCCCTATCCCATCCCTCCTCCTCCTTTTTGCTTTTACACCATTTGAATTACATACAAGTATTCAAGGCAGTTCTAGGTTGAGGGACTAGCAATACAATAGATGCAAATAGTCAAGGAACAAGCAATACAATAAACACAAATAGTCAAAGAGAAAGCAAGGCATTAAACCCAATTATGTGAACAGTCCCATGATCACTATTTCTAAGGGCTTATCAAGATGACCAAAATATCTGAGCCAACTTCCCTGTCCTAGCCCAAAGTCATTTTCATGTCTGAAGCCTACTCCCTTGTTCCAGCCTAATATTTAGATTCCTGACTGAAATTACTTCTTTGTTCTAGCCTGTCAAATGTCATATTCCAGCCTAAAGCCCACTTCCTTGTCCTTGGCCAATATCATATTTCTGCCAAGCAGCCTGTTTCCTTGTCCTTGGCCCATGTCAGATTCTTGCTGAGCAGCCCCAAAGGCCCTCCACCTCCCCCCCTTTTGTTTCATTAACAAGATTGAGCCTGTCTTAGGTCATTATGACAGGAATGCCTTCCTTATCCATCATAAAATATGCAATATCAAAAGCAATGTACATCTGTCTTAGGTTTGTAAGGCTCTGTGCAGAATCTTACCCATGGCTTGACAGCCTATTAATTTAAGAACTCCATTATTCCAAATGTCTATCTAAACCCTCTTGTATACTCAACACATTAGTAACATTTTTTGCTAAATGATTAACAAAAGTATCTGTCTTAACTTCTTGTGTCAAAGCAATCACAAAAGCAGTGGTGCTAGCAATTAATGTAATTAAAGTTATACCAGCAATAATCAAGCCCACTACTCTCTTGCTTCTGCTTAAAGCCTGACTCACTTCTTCCCGTACTTGCAGGCTATTTTTAGAATACCAAGGTTCTGTGATGCTCAGAGCACTAAAGCAAAGGCTGGTTGATAGACCTCCATAACAGACATGGCAGATTTCAAAACACAAATACAATTAAAAGGTGTATAATCAATACAACTTACATTATATACTGTAGAAGAAACAAAAGTAATTTTAACTTGACAATTAAAAGAGCCTTAACACATGTGTTAACACCTGTTTGAAATCCAGATCCTGCCCCAACTATATCTCTTGTTACCATAACATCATAAAGACCTGCAGCTAACTTCCACATATATCTCTGAAAATGTCTAGAAATGGACTTCCAAATGAAGACTGTTATTTCCAATATTGGATTGATTTCTAGACCAGTACATGATTGAGTCTGAATAACTAGTCACATTTAAGAACAATACAAGAGTCATTATAACTTCTCTTTTGACTCTGTTCCACAAGGTCTAAAAACTTGAGGGAAGGCAGCTTGTCCCATCAGGGGTATTGAAAGAGTTAAAAAAATTTTTAAACCTTCCACAGATGGAGTCAAGAATGCAGATCAGCTTGTTCTGCACTCTGAGTCCTGGGAAACTAGCTATCCGAAAGACAAAATAAATAAGATAAGAGTTCAGAGCTGGGAGTTCAGGACAGCGTGACCAAGCTCTATGGGTACCAGGAACTAAAAACTGACCATAAGATAGATTGAATAGGGTTTGAGCTGGGAGTTCAAGTTAGCTTGCCTGTGCACCCTGGATACCAGGAACTTGGCTGATAGATGGCTGATTACATATAGGCTCTTAGAGAATAGCCTGCTCCTTGTACCCTGTCACAAACTGAATAATTGGCTGGGACTTTCCACAGGTGCTCTCCAATAGCCCTCCCTTACTCCCCCTGGGTTGTGGTTCCCACCCTGAGTTGTGGTTTTGAGCTTTAAATTCTCTCTGTCTCCAAAGCCCTGGGGTCAGACGCCACTGCTCCTATGTGGGTCATGGGTCTTGACCTCAGTATACTGATTAAAATATGCCTCTTGCTGATTACATCAAGTTTGGTGTCTTGCAGTTAATGGGTGGCTGCGAATTCCCGAGGCTTGGGTGAGGTCCTCCATTCACGGGAGCCTTACAGTATAGGCAAGCAATGGTAGGTTGGGAACATATGTCCAATACAGCTTTCAGTCACCATTGTCAGGGCACTCAGCAAGGTCACAGGTCAGCATCATTCTTTGTCCTTGTGTTATGTAGGAATATATCTCCCCCTTTTTTATTTTATGAAGATATTGTTTTAAAGTTCCATGGGCCCCTTCCACAACCTCTTCTCCTTGATCATGTAAAATGATAAATAAAAAGCCCTGTAAAATGGGTAATATTAAATTGCTGCCAAAAAGTCTCAAATTTCAACTGTGATAGCCAGTTACATTATCTGGGTTTTTTGTTTGTTTGTTTGTTTGTTTTTCTTTTTATTATTATTATTGGATAATTTATTCATCCACATTTCAGATTTTAGCCCCTTTCCCCATTTCTCCTTTCCAGAAACTCCTTAACTCATCCTCTCTCCTCCTATTTCTGAGGGTGTATCCCCCCCTACCCATCCACCCACTCCTTCCTACCAGTCCTCAAATTCCCCCTCACTGGGGCATCCAGCCTTCAAGGGACCAAGGCCTTCCTCTCCCACTGATGCCTGACAAGTCCATTCTCCTCTACATATACAGCTGGAGACATGGCTCTTTTCATGGGTGTTCACAGGCTAGCTGTTTAGACCCTGGGAGTTCTGGTTGGTTGGTATTGTTGCTCTCCCCATGGGGCCACAAGACCCTTCAACTCCTTCAGTCTTCTCTCTAGCTCCTCCACTGGGGACCCTGTGATTAGTTTGATGGTTAGCTGTGAGCATCCACCTCTATATGTAGGGCTCTGGCAGTGTCTCTCAGGAGACAGATATATCAGGCTCCTGACAGCATGCACTTCCAGACATCCACAACAGTGTTTGCATATGGTGATTGCATCTGGGAGGGATCTTCAGGTAGGGCAGTCTCTGGATGGTCCCTCCTCCAGTTTCTGCCCCAAACATTGCCTCATATTTGCTCCTGTGGGTATTTTGCTACTCCTTCTAAGAATCATAATTTGGTCTTTTTTTTTCCCTTGGGCTTCATGTGGTCTGTGAGTTATGTCTTGGATATTGTGAGATTTTGGGATAATATCCACTTATCAGTGAGTGAATACCATGTGTGTTCTTTTGTGATTGGGTTACCTCACTCAGGATGATAGTTTCTAGTCCCGTGTATTTGCCTAAGAATTTTATGAATTCATTGCTTTTAATAGCTGAGTAGTACTCCACTGTGTAAATGTACCACATTTTTTTTTACCCATTTCTCAGTTGAATGACATCTGGATTCTTTCCAGATACTGGTTATTATAAATAAGACTGCTATAAAGATAGTGGAGCATGTGTCCTTGTTATATGTTGGAGCGTTTTTTGTTCTATGCCCACGAGAGATATCTCTGGATCCAAAGGTAATATTATATCCAATTTTCTGAGGAACCGCCAGACTGACTTCCAGAGTGATTGTACCAGCTTAAAATCCCACCAATACTGAAGAAGTGTTCCTCTTTCTCCACATCCTCACCAGCATCTGCTGTCATCTAAGTTTTTTGTTTTTTTGTTTTTGTTTTTGTTTTTGTTTTGAGACAGGGTTTCTCTGTATAGCTTTGGCTGTCCTAGAACTTACTCTGTAGACCTGCCTGGACTTGAACTCAGAAATCCACCTGTCTCTGCCTCCAAAGTGCTGGGATTAAAGGCGTGAGCCACCACTGCCCGGCTTGTCATCTGAGTTTTTAATCTTAGCCATTCTGACTGGTGTAAAGTAGAATCTTAGGGTTGTTTTGATTTGCATTTACCTGATGCCTAAAGATGTTGAACATTTCTTTAGGTACTTCTCAGCCATTCGATATTCCTCAGTTAAAAAAAAAATTGAGCTCTGTATCCCATTTTTAATAGGGTTATTTGGTTGTCTGGAGTCTAATTTCTTGACTTCTTTGTATATTTTGGATATTAGCCCTGTATCAGAAATAGGATTGGTTAAAAAAAAAATCTTTTCCCAATCTGTAGGTTGCCATTTTGTCCTATTGAAAGTGTCTCTTGCCTTACAGAAGCTTTACAATTTTGAGGTCCCATTTGTCAATTCTTGATCTTAGAACATAAGCCATTAGTGTTCTATTCAGGAACTTTTCCCCTGTGCCCATGTGCTCAAGGATTTTCCCCAGTTTCTCTTCTATTAGTTTCAGTATATCTGGTTTTATGTGGAGGTCCTTGATACACTTAGACTTCAGTTTTGTACAAGGAGATAAAAATGGATGGGTTTGCATTTTCCTACATGCTGACCTCCAGTTGAACCAGCACCATTTGTTGAACATGCTGACCTTTTTCCACTGGATGGTTTTAGCTCCTTTGTCAAAGATCAAGTGACCAGAGGTATGTGGGTTCATTTCTGGTTCTTTGATCCTATTCCATTGACCTTCCTGTCTGTCTCTGTACCAATACCATGCAGTTTTTATCACTACTGCTCTGTAGTACAGCTTGAGTTCAGGGATGGTGATTCCCTCAGAAGTTCTTTTATTGTTGAGAATAGTTTTCGCTATCCTAAGTTTTTTGTCATTCCAAATGAATTTGAGAATTGCTCTTTCTATCTTTGTGAAGATTTGAGTTGGAATTTTGATGAGGATTGCATTAAATCTGTAGATTGCTTTTGGCAAGATGGCCATTTTTACTATATTAATCCTGCCAATTCATGAGCATGGGAGGTCTTTCCATCTTCTGAGATTTTCTTCAATTTCTTTCTTGAGAGAATTGAAGTTCTTGTCATACAAATCTGTAACATGCTTGGTTAGATTCACACCAAGGTATTTTATATTATTTGTGACTATTGTGAAGATGTCCTTTCCCTAATTTCTTTTTCAGCCTGTTTATCTTTTAAGTAGAAGAAGACTACTGATTTGTTTGAGTTAATTTTATATCCAGCCACTTTGCTGAAGTTGTTTATCAGGTTTAGGAGTTCTCTGGTGGTAGTTTTGGGATCACTTATGTATACTACCATATCATCTGCAAATAGTGAAATTTTGACTTCTTCCTTTCCAATTTGTATCCTTTTGACCTCCTTTTGTTGTCTAATTGCTCTGGCTAGGACTTTGAGTACTATATTGAATAGATAGGGAGAGAATGGACAGCCTTGTCTAGTCCCTGATTTTAGTGGGATTGCTTCAAGTTTCTCTCCATTTAGTTTGATGTTGGCTACTGGCTTGCTGTATATTGCTTTTACTATATTTATGTATGGGCCTTGAATTCCTAATCTTTCCAAGACTTTTAACATGAAGTGATGTTGCATTTTGTCAAATACTTTCTCAGCATCTAGTGAGATGATCATGTGTTTTTTTTTTCTTTGAGTTTGTTTATATAGTGGATTACATTGATGGATTTTCGAATATTGAACCATCCCTGCATTCCTGGGATAAAGCCTACTTGATCATGATGGATGATTGTTTTGATGTGTTCTTGGATTTGGTTTGTGAGAATTTTATTGAATATTTTACCATGAATATTTATAAGGGAGATTGGTCTGAAGTTTTCTTTCATTGTTGGGTCTTTGTGTGGTTTAGGTATGAGCATAATTGTGGCTTCATAAAACAAATTGGGTAGTGTTTCTTCTGTTTCTATTTTGTGAAATGGTTTGTAGAGAACTGGTGTTAGGTCTTCTTTGAAGGTCTGATAGAATTCTGCACTAAAAACATCTGGTCCTGGGATTTTTTTGGTGGGGAGACTTTTAATGACTGCTATTTCTTTATGGGTTATAGGACTATTTAAATGGTTTATCTGCTCCTGATTTAACTTTGGTGTCTGGTATCTGTCTAGGAAATTGTTCATTTATCCAGATTTTCCAGTTTTTTTGAGTATAGGCTGATGATTTTTTTTAATTTCCTCAGTTTCTATTGTTATGTCTCCCTTTTCTGTTCTGATTTTATTAATTTGGATACTGTTGTCTCTGTGCCCCGTGGTTAGTCTGGCTAAGGGTTTATTTATCTTGTTGATTTCCTCAAAGAACCAGCTCCTGGTTTGTTGATATTTTGTATAGTTCTTTCTGTTTCTACTTGGTTGATTTCAGCCCTGAGTTTGATTATTTCCTGCCACTTGGGTATATTTGCTTCTTTTTGTTCTAAAGCTTTCAGGTGTGCTGTCAAGTTGTTAGTGTGTGCTCTCTCCAGTTTCTTTTTGTAGGCACTTAGAGCTATGAGTTTTCCTTTTAACACTGCTTTCATTGTGTCCCACAAGTTTTGGTATGATGTGTTCTCATTTTCATTAGATTCTAAAAAGTCTTCAATTTCTTTCGTTATTTCTTCCCTGACCAAGTTATCATTGAGTAGATCATTATTCAGTTTCCACGTGTCTGTAGGCTTTCCATTGATTTTATCATTATTGAACACCAACTTTAGTTCATGGTGATCTCATAGGATACATGGGGTTATTTAATTTTCTTGTATCTGTTGAGGCCTGTTTTGTGACCAATTATATTGTCAGTTTTGGAGAAGGTACCATGAGGTGCTGAGAAGAAGATATATTCTTTTGTTTTAGAATAAAATGTTCTATAGATATCCTTTAAATCCATTTGGTTCAAAACTTCCATGAATTCCAGTGTCTCTGTTTAGTTTCTGTTTCCATGATCTGTCCATTGCTGAGTGGGGTGTTAAAGTTTCTCACTATTATTGTGTGAGGTGCAATGGGTGCTTTGAGCGTTGGTAAAGTTTCTTTTATGAATGTGGGTGCCTTGCATTTGGTGCATAGATGTTCAGAGCTGAGATTTCATCTTGGTTGATTTTTTCCTTTGAGGAGTATATAGAGTATCCATTCTTATCTTTCTTGATAACTTCAGGTTGAAAGTTGTTTTTATTCGATATTAGAATGGCTACTCCAGCTTGTTTCTTAGGACCGTTTGCTTGGAAAATTGTTTTCCAGCCTTTTACTCTGAATGTTGGGTCCTATTTATGTATCCAGTCCATTAGTCTATGTCTTTTTATTGAGGAATTGAGTCCATTGATGTTAAGAGATAATTAAGGAAAGGAGATTGTTGCTTCCTGTTATTTTTGTTATTAGTTGTGTAGTTATGTTACTTTCTATGGTATAATTTCCTTTTTTACATTGTTAGTCTCCCTTTATTATCATTTGTAAGGCTGGATTTGTGGAAAGATACTGCATAAATTTGGTTTTGTCATGAAATATCTTGGTTTCACCATCTATGGTAATTGAGAGTGTTGCTGGGTATAGTTGCCTGGGCTGGCATTTGTGTTCTCTTAGGGTCTGTATGACATCTGTCCTGGATCTTCTAGCTTTTATAGTCTCTAGTGAGAAGTCTGGTGTAATTCTGAGAGGTCTGCCTTTATATGTTACTTGATTTTTTTCTCTTACTGATTTTAATATGCTTTCTTTGTTTTGTGCATTTGGTGTTTTGATGGAGGGGAATTTCTTTTTTTATCTAGTCTATTTGGAGTTCTGTGGGCTTCTTGTATGTTCATAGGCATCTCTTTAGGCTAGGGAAGTTTTCTTCTATAATTTTGTTGAAGATATTTACTGGCCCTTTAATTTGGGTATCTTCACTTTCTTCTATACCATATATATATATATATACCTTATATATATATACCTTATATATCCTTAGGTTTCGTCTTCTCATTGTGTCCTGAATTTCCTGGATGTTTTGGGTCAGAAATTTTTTTCATTTTTGTATATTCTTTGACAATTGTGTCAATGTTTTCTATGGTATCTTCTGCACTTCTCTTCTATCTCTTGTAGTCTGTTAGTGATGCTTGCATCCATGACTCCTGATCTCTTTCCTAGGTTTTCTATCTCCAGGGTAGTCTCTTTTGAGATTTCTTTATTGTTTCTCCTTCCAATTTTAAATCCTCTTTTGAGATTCCTTTATTGTTTCTCCTTCCAATTTTAAATCCTGGATGGTTTTGTTTAATTCCTTCTCCTGTTTGGTTGTGTTTTCTTGCAATTCTTTAAGAGAGTTTTGTGTTTCCTCTTTAAGGTCTTCTTCCTGTTTACCTGTGTTCTCCTGTGTTTCTTTAAGGGAGTTATTCGTGTCCTTCTTAAAGTCCTTTATCATCATCATGAGAAGTGATTTTTAAATCTGAATCCTGCTTTTCTAGTGTGAAGGGGTGTCCAGGACTTGCTATGGTGAGAGAACTGGGTTCTGATGATGACAGGTAACTTTGGTTTCTGTTGCATATATTCTTGTGCTTGCCTTTTGCCATCTGGTTAACTCTAGTGCTACCTGCACTCACTGTCTCTGACTGGAGCTTGTCTTTCCAGTTATCTTGTTTGTGTCAGAACTCCTCGGAGTCCAGCTGTCTCTGTGATCCTGTGATCCTGAGTTCCTGGGTAGAAGAGCTCCTATAACTCAGGCCTCCTCTGGGATTCTGAAATCCTGCTGCTCTCAGTGCAGTTGGTTTCTTTAGGATGGCTCCGGATATGGTGTCTTCAGGGAGCAGACGAGCCAGGTGTTTGCTGCTCTGAGTGGAGTGACTCCTCCACTGCTCTGAGTGCAGTAGTTTTTCTAGGATGGCCCGGGATAAGTTGTCTTCAGGGCAGCAGACAAGCTAGGTGTCTGCCCCAGCCAAAAGAACCTAGTGAGGGGCGGAAGGGCAGTGGTATTCCGAAGGGACAGGGTTTGGGTGAGTGATGGGTCCTTAGTGCCCCAGGATCCCAGTTGCAGCTCTGTGGAGTATTGTTGTTTCAGGGGGTTCTTTTTTTAAAACGATTTATTTATTTTCTGTATATGAGTACACTATAGCTGTCTTCAGACATACCACAAAAGGACACTGGGTCCCTGTTACAGATGGTTGTGAGCCACCATGTGGTTGCTGGGAATTGAACTCAAGACCTCTGGAAGAGCAGTCAGTGCTCTTAACCCCTGAGCCATCTCTCCAGCCTGTTTCAGGGAGTTCTTACCTGCTGCTCTGAGTGCAATGGATCCTCTAGAATGGCTCAGGATATGGTGTCTTCAAGGGAGCAGTCCAGCTATGTGTCTACCCCAGCCAAAAGGCTCTCCTGTATTTCTTTGAGAAAGTTATTTATGTCCTTCTTAAAGTCTTCTATCATCATCATAAGAAGTGATTTTAAATCTGAATCTTTCCTTTCTGGTGTAATGGGGTATTCAGAACTTGCTACGGTGGGAGAACTAGGTTCTGATGATGCCAAGTAACCTTGGTTTCTCTTGCTTATGTTCTTGTGCTTGCCTTTCACCATCTGGTTAACTCTATTGCTACCTGCACTCACTGTCTCTTACTGGAGCCTGTCTTTCCAGTTATCTTGGTTGTGTCATAACTGCTCAGAGTCCAGATGTCTCTGTAATCCTGTGATTTTGAGATCCTGGTTATGATAGCTCCTGGGAGTCAGGCTGTTTCTGGGATCCTGAACTCCTGGTGTGCCCAAGCTCCTGAGATCCTGTGATTTTATTATTCTATGTTCCAGGTGCAGCCACAGACCAAAAGTGTCCCAAGCCACTGGCCTGGAGGGAGTTCCTGGGTCCCTGTGGGTGCCAAATTACTCCCTGTTTGGGGTGAAGGGAGGTTGCAGCCTACTCACCTACACTCCTGGGCATGTTAGAGCTCCTAAAAGTCCAGCTCCTCTGGGTTTTAGCTGAAAATTTCTTAAATACAAATTTATAAGTTAAAAAGAGAAATGTGTATGTAAAATTGTAAAATAAAAAATATAAATATAAAAATAAATAAAATACTGATAAAATATGAGAAGAGATCTTAGCGACAGATTAGAGAGAAATTCTAGAAAGAGAACTTAACCTAGCTTTAAAAAAATGCATAGAAAATAATTCTTTTTGATCTCTGAGATGTCAAAAGTTGACCCCTCAAGGAGGAGTTAATCAAGTACAAATTCAAGGAGCTGGAAGCCCTTGTGCCAAAGGAAGCAATTACTGAGCATAAGACTATCAAATGCTACTTTAAAATATTGGTACTGTAGAACTGAAATGTAAATGATTGGTTGTTTTAACATCCTGTGGCTTAGTTTCAAAAACAATCTGTAAATATGTACTAAACACAAGATGGTTTAGTTTCATTTAAAAAAAATACTATTATATAATTAACCCCAACAAAGTAATGGTGGTTGACATTTGATACCCCCTACTATTACTGATAGATAAACTAGACCACAAAAACCCAAACCAATCAGAAACTCTTGTACACTCATGTACATTGCTTCTATATTCATAACAGAGAATGAGAACAGCATATGCATCCATCAATTGATAATAAAATGTAGTACATATATAAAATGGAATTTATGCACATGTAACAAAATGAGATTGTGAAATTATGAGAAGTGAACAGAACTACAAACTATACTGAGTACAATAAACCAGATTCAGAAAGACAAATACCACATGTTCTTTAGAAACAGACCAATAGAAGGAGAGGAGAAGAAAAGAGTCCTTAATGCAGGAGTGACAGAGAACACATGTGACATTAAAATAGAGAAAGACGGCAGAATAGCACTCCCCTTCCGCCCCTCTCCCAGATCTGAGGCCTGGACCAGACCTCTGCCCTGTCCTCTCTTGTGTGGACCCCAGATTCCGCCAGAGACATCCTGGAGGCTCCACGGATCCCAAAGCCTTAGGTAGGAAGACCCACACACTGCCCTTAGCCCATAGCTGGGTGCTGAGAGCGCTCAGATTCTAGTGGATACCCACCCCCCACCCCGCCCCTGCGGAATAGCACTTCCCTTCTGCCCTTCTCCGGGATCTGAGGCCTGGACCAGACCTCTGCTCAGTTCTCTCTTGTGTGGATCCCGGATTCTGCCTGAGACATCCTGGAGGCTCCACTCAACCCAGACCTACAGAGGAAGAACTGAACTCAGAGCATCAGACAACATATCCTAAGATATCCTAGAGGAGCCCTGCAATCATATCAGTGGGCACCTTATCCTGAGACATCCTAGAGGCGACACTGCACCCAGAACAGCAGACGCCTAGCTGGACTGCTACCTTGGAGGCACCATATCCTGAGGCATCCTAGAGGTACCACTGTACTCAGTGCAGCTAGAGAAGATCACAGAGACATCTGGACTCCAAGGAGATCAGACACAAGCAAGATAACTGGAAAAGCAGGCTTCAGTCAGAGACAGCAAGTACAGGCAGCACTAGGGTTAACCAGATGGTGAAAGGCAAGCGCAAGAACGTAAGCAACAGAATCCAAAGTTACATGGCATCATCAGAACCCAGTTCCCCCATCATAGCAAGCCCTGAACACCCCATCACACCAGAAAAGCAGGATTCAGAATTAAAATCACTTTTCATGATGATGACAGAGGACTTTAAGAAAGACATAAATAACACTCTCAAAGAACTTAAGGAGAACAATGGTAGACAGAAACCCTTAAAGAAGAAACACAAAAATCCCTTAAGGAATTGCAAGAAAACACAACCAAACAGGAGAAGGAATTACACAAAACCATCCAGGAACTAAAAATGGAAGTAGAAACAATAAAGAAATCACAAAGGGAGACTACCCTGGAGATAGCAAACCTAAAAACAAGATCAGGAGTCATAGACACCAGTATCACCAACAGAATACAAAGATTCAACTGACAGACCACATGAAGCTCATGAAGAAGGAAGAACAAGTGTGGATGCCTAGGTCTTTCTTAGAAGGAGTAACTTAACACCCAAGGGAGCAAATATGGAGACAAAGTGTGGAACAGAATCTGAAGGAGAGGTTGTATGGAGACCATTCCACCTGGGTATTCATCCCATGTGCACTCACCAAAAAGAGACGCTGATATGGATGACAGGAAGGGAAAGCTGACAGCAGCCTGATAAGGCTGTCTCCTTAGAGGTCCCCCAGAGTCTGTCATACCCAGAGGCAGATACTCCCAGCTAACCATTAATCTGATCAAAGATTCCAAATGGAGAAGTTAGAGAGTAAACTGAAGGAACCAAAAGGGTTGGTGGACTTGATACTAAGGTTGATACTAAAATTTGTTTTGAGAATTGTATATTGCAGAATAATCAGCCCTGGTGTATCTACTCATCAAGCAAGCTAGGAAGACCTGCTCAAACCTCTGAGGTCCTGGAATTCCATCTGGATGCACTGAAGACACAGCATCAGAGGCTTATCAATTTACTCTTTCCCCCACTCCTCTTCTAATATCTCAACGCCCATAATCAGCTTGAAAAATCTAATGAAGAGTCAGCACTCCTATTCCCTGGGCTTGGGGACTAAGGTGGTAAATGTTGGGCTGTCTTTCTAGGGAAAAGTAGTGGTTTGTGGGAATAGAGAGGATTAGCTAGGATTTATTGCATAGCCATAACCTATTGGTAGAAATCTGTACAATTATTATCAAGATGAGATATAATTTCTTAAATGGCATCAATTTACTTTGATTACAAATTTTAAGGTTTTCATTGGTACAAGCTTCTTATTGATATAAAAGTGAGATGAATATTGTTACTCTCATAGGCATTGTACCAGTATAACACATTTAGGAACACAAGGCTTAGACCCAGTCCTTCTTTAACTTTTTAAACAGATTTGAGATGGTTAGCCTGTTAGTTAAGGGACTATAGCAAATTCATGGCTTGGAGTTTATTGTTAGGGTGTTTTCTATGTTTTGTTTAGAAATAGCTGAGAGGAGTTAACAGACAACAGTCCAGATTACCTTACATGGATAGTTGGTTTTCAAAACGTCAGAAGTCCACAGAATTGATGTGACAAACATTTCTGTATTAATGTTCATTTTGATTAGAGACCTGTCTGCTCCTGACAGCTTCCTCTATTGAATTCTAAGACGAAATTGAGCATCTTTGGAGTTACTCCAGTTATGGTGAGACAGCCACTAGACAAGAATTGGCTTTTTTCATCTACAGACAAATTACTGTCCAGAAAAGGACACACTTGAAGAATAGTCGACTGATTATATCTGCCTAGACAGAGTAATTGGCCCTTAATAATTCTGCAGCACTAAGGTCTGTCAGATGATCCTGGGCCAGAAGGCTGAAGAACAGATGCTCCAACGTCTTGTAGTAGAGGGAGTGTCAAGGTGTTCAGAGGTCTCTATAAATTGGCTAAGGTTTAGAAGCTATGCTTTGTGCTTCCCACAATTATAGTTAACTCAGTCATTCTGGATTTCTGACGGGGTTGAAAACTTATAGTCTCATAGCCAATCTGGTTATTTACCTTGAGAGAAAAGATTTGAGTGGGTGGTTTTCAGCTGACATTCATTCTAAAGCCAAGGAAAAAGCCAGGTTCAGAACTAAGTGTTTTAGTTAGGATAGATGACAGAGGTGCTGGTTAGTCAACAAAATGATGGACTGGGTATTAGGACTATCTTGTACCTCACTGGTCCAAATAGGCATAATTATACTCTAAATTTATTTTGAGAGAAAAGTTTTATTTTAACAGGAAGGGTGCTATGTAGGAGGAGCTAAGGTGGGAGGAGTACTGAGAGGAAGAGAAGGAGTAAGAAGAGGAGGAGAAGAAGGACAGGAGAAGCTAGGTGATGAGAGAGAGAAAGAGAGGGGAGACAGGGAGGCAGATGTTCACATATCTCCACCAGTCAAAGATAGTTGATATATCTAGGTTGGGTAGTGGGTTACACCTCTTATTGAGCAATACCAAACTTATAAAGCCTTTGATTAACATTTTTAAAAAAGTATATAAATGCAAAAAAGGAAAAGGGGGCATGGGATAGGGATTTTCTAAGGGAGGGGAATGGGGAAAGGGGATGGCATCTGAAGTGTAACTAAAATATCCAATAAAAAAAAATAGAGAAAGACACTAAGGTTGTAGAAGCTTAATATGGGAGATAATGCAAGAGCAAGGAATAGGAGGGAAATATGGAAGGTATAACCAAAATTAAAGATGTAAGAACAAGTCATATAGTAAAGTAAATTTTGTAGTTTCTTAAAAACATAATTTAAAAATGAATGTATCCTGCATGTATAGATACTATTTCTCCCAAAGCCATAGTTTATTAAGTGAAAAACTCAAGATTGGTATAAGCTAGCTCTTTATGTGTTGTTATTCAGAGGGGTTTCAGGTGTCACCCAAACAATAAACTTTTTTTTTTTTTTTGGTTACTCTCTAGAACTAGAAGTAGCACCCAGACACGGTATCCCCTGGAAACTGCAAAACTCATGAAACCAGCATGGCTGTTTGACACAGTCCCAGCAAAGCTGAGCCAAATGCTGCTGTCACTGTCACTCTATCTCTTACTTTTAGGTTTTTGTCTCTCCCTGTTACCTTCTTAGGGACTCTGCACTATGATCCATTTTATGTCTTTTTTTATTTTCAAGAAAATTATGTCTGAGTCTTCTGTAGGAAAGTCCTAAATCACCATCTCTTCTGCTTTGAGAGAAACAACTTTTTCTGGGTCCATTTGGAAGTCTTCTTTATGCCCTGGAGATTGTGATAAATAAGCACTAAGCTAGGAATTTCTAAATTTGGCCATGAATCTTCTTGGAGTATCTACCCCTAAGCAAACTCAAGCAATACAATTGGTTCAGGGTAAAGAGGGACAAGTAACAAACTCTTCCCAGACAGGACAATTAGTAACAGATTCTAAGCCTGTTTTTACAGCACATTTAGAGTTCTCTGAAAATGTAGTTTAATGATCAGGGTTCATACAAGGTATACTCCTAGAGTAATAAAAGTCAGTAAATAAAATAGATAGACTAAAATAACCTTTTCCTACTTTACATCATGGATGATGAAACCATAAAGAAAAAGGAGGTAAGTATTAGTATTTGGAATTCATAGAAAGATCAGTTTGGATATTTTCTGTTTGTCTGTAGTGCTTTAAAACTGCAAATATTGCCAGTATAAAAAGCAAGCTGTCATGTGAGGAATTGGTCACCCAGTGTCTTGAGTCCCCACATATTTGCATAAATGCAAGATAACCCTGAGAAGGTAATGTCAGGGTAAAAACTGAGAATGTTGATCCCAAAAGCAACACATAAAACTGACCCAAAACACATTTCCTGTGTTTGCAAAAGGAGAAGGGTTGGTAATAAAGAACCATCTGGTATAGTAGCTAGCTTTATGTGTGATAATTACTAACTTGGAAGTACTTGGGGAAATGCAGGGAAACATTATTACCTTCAAAGTGCTTTAACTTGCACACTTAACAAAAGTTCTAGACAATAAAAATTTAGAGCTCAAATACATAGTCAAATGTAAAATGGTCTGTAAAAATGTAAAATTTGGAATTCATAATGAAAAAGAGCTCTTCAGAAAAGCTGTATGTTAGTTAAATTTTAAGTTAAAATAAAAAAAAGTACTTAAAAACTTTTCAGAGCTTATATCAAAACTAATGATAAATTCCCTCCTCTTCTCCTTCTCTGACCTTGCTTCTTTATCTTTTACCAATCATATACTTTTCCTTGAGTGCTTTTTTCTTTTAACTTTCATATCTACAGAAAGTGTCTTTATAACACAAAGCAATTCTTTCACTAAATGGACATTTAAAAACCAATGATTAACTCTTAGATTTCGATGTATTCTTATTGGACAAAGGCTTTGTGTTTGGAATATTCAGCATTACATTAACTATAATAAATCCTGTTTAAAGAAGGATGCCTGCTTAGATATGCCTATTAAAATAAATAAATAAATAATCATTGTAAATTGTATTTAAGGAAAAAAAACATTTAAATGATTCTGACAGGTGGGCAAGATGAACCTGGGTAACGGCTATTATGAAAGAATAAGATTGGTGTACTTAAGAAACAGTCCTGTCAACATATTTTGCTGTGCAGATTTCCAATCTACCAAAGTGGCCAGACTTGCAGTCTCCTCCTATCTCTATTTAAATTCTTCAGATTATAATGAAAGCCAGAACCTAAAATAAATTTAAGAATAACAGCATATGTTACATAAGCTGAAGATTTATATATAAATTATGAAATAAATTAAAATAGTTATAGAATAATAAGTTTGATAACTATATATGTTAATGGAATCTTCTTTGAGGGGGCTGGATTCTTCTTGAACATTAATCAGAACCAGATATATATTATGAAAAACACTTTCCTTTAATAATTTCTAAGTTTGAGGAGTTATTTCTCACTGGGAAATCATATATTATTTCTATAATATAAAAACAACTCTCATGATGTTTGATATCTTATCTGTTTTTTCTTGATGGAATTACTATAAAATTGTCCCATGGAACAAAAATCTGGGATTAAAAATTAATTAACCAGTAGTTGTGTTTTAAAAATTAAAAGATGTGGGTGATACTGCAATGACTCCTTCCACAGCCCCATTTCTAACCATTTAAATATAAGTGAGGTCCTTGATCCACTTGGACTTGAGCTTTGTACAGGGAGAAAGGAATGGGTCAATTTCCATTCTTCTACAAGCTGACTGCCAGTTGAATCAGCACCAGATATGATGAATCTAATAGAAGAGAAAGTGGGAAAGAACCTCAAACACATTGGCACAAGGGGAAATTTCCTGAACATAACACCAATGGCTTATGCTCTAAGATCAAGAACTGATAAATGAGATATCATAAAACTGAAAAGTGTAAGGTAAAGAACACTGTCAATAGGACAAGATGAAAATACACAGACTGGGAAAAGATCTTTAACACACCTACATCCAATAGAGGGCTAATATCTAATATATACAAAGAATTCAAGAAGTTAGACTCCAGAGAATCAAATAACTCTATTAAAAATGGAGTACAGAGCTAGACAGAAAAATCTCAAAGGAAGAATCTCAAATGGCTGAGAAGCACCTAAAGAAATGTTTAACATCCTTAGTCATCAGGGAAATGCAAATCAAAACAACCCTGAGATTTCACCTCATACCAGTCAGAATGGCTAAGATCAAAAACACAGGTGACAGCAGGTGCTGGCGAGGATGTGGAGATAGGAAGACACTCCTCCATTTCTAGTGGGATTGCAAGCTGTTACAATCACTCTGGAAATCAGTCTGGCAGCTCCTCAGAAAATTAGAAATAGTTCTACCTGAGGACCAAGCTATTCCATTCCTGGGCATAAAACCCAAAAGATACTGGAACATACAACAAGGAAATATGCTCCACTATGTTTATAGCAGCCTTATTTACAACCAGAAGCTAGAAAGAACCCAGATGCCCTTCAACAGATGAATAGATACAGAAAATGTGGTACATGTAAACAATGGAGTCTACCCAGCTACTAAAAACAATGAATTCATGAAATTCTTAGGCAAATGGATGGAACTGGAAAATATCATCCTGAGTGAGGTAACCCAATCACAAAAGAACACACATGGTATACACTCACTGAGAAGTGGATATTGGCCCAAAAGCTCACAATACCAAAGATAAAACTTATAGACCACATGAAGCTCAAGAAGAAGAAGGAAAACCAAAGTGTTAGGTGCTTTGGTTCTTCTTCGAAGGAGTAACAAAATACACAACCAGAGCTCCCAGGGTCTAAACTTCCAACCTGGGAACACAAAGGGAGGGACTCATGGCTCCACCTGTATAGGTAGTTGAGGATGGCCTTGTCAGGCATCAACAGAAGAAGAGGGCCTTGGTCCCTGAAAGTCTGGATGCCCTAGTGTTGGGGAATTTGGGAGCATGAAGGCAGGAACTGGTGGCACACCCTCATAGAAGTAGGAGAAGGGGGGATGGAATAAGGTGTTGGGGGGGGGGGAATGGGAGAGGGAATAACATTTGAAAGGTAAATAAATTAAATATCCAATAAACAAAAAACAGATAATGGATCTGGCAATTGTAGTTGAACAGTTGAAACTTTCAGTCAAGAATTTATTACAGGGATTCCTTATAATCCTCAAGGACAAGGTATTGTGGAAGTGGTCCATGGAACTTTAGAACAATATTTTCATAAAATAAAAAAGGGGTAGGTATATACCCAAATGCCAAAAATTTATTTAAATCATACTATTTTATTTTAAATTTAAAAAATGGATGCCAAGGAACTTTCTGCTGAGTGTCTATGGCACCCTTCAACTAATCATACTTTTATGTAGGTGAAAAGGAAGGGTGCACTTACAGGCATAAGGCATGATCCCAACCAGGTATCTAATATGGGGAAGAGGACATGTTTGTGTTTTTTCTGCAGGATGCTATAGGAGCATGGTGGCTGCCAAAATGATTGGTGAGACATGATATTGCTGAGACAAACAATGATGCTGACCTGTGAGCATGCTGAGTTCCCTGACAGAGTTACTGGGAAGCTGTATTGGACATATGTTCCTGACCCACCATTACTTGCCTATATCCCAGATGGGACAAGCTGCCTTATGTCAAGATTTTAGACCTTGTGGGACAGAGAATCAAAAAGAGAAAATTATAATGATTCTTGTATTTTTCTTAAAGGTGGCCAGCTATTAGGACTCAATCATGTACTGGTCTAGAAATCAATCCAGTATTGGAAATAACAGTCTTAATTTGGAAGGCTGGATCTGGACATTTTCAGAGACATATATGGAAGCTAGCTGCAGTTCTCTATCATGTTATGATAGCAAGAGGTAAAGTTGGGACAGGATCTGGATTTCAAACAAGGGTTGGTGCATGTGTTAAGGTTCTTATAATTGTCAAGCTAAAATTGGTTTTGTCTCTTCTACAGTATTTATTGTAAGGTGCATTGACTGTAGACTTTCTAATTGTGATAGTGTGTTGAAACCTGGCATATCTGTTACAGGGTTCTATCAATCAGCTTTTGTCTTACTGCCCTGAGTATTAGAAAACCTTGAATCCCTGAAAAAGATGCTGGAAAGTGCTAGAAGAAGTGAGTTAGGCTTTAAGCAGAAGCAAGAGGGTAGTGAGCTTGATTATTTCTGGTATTACAGCTTTAATTTCATTAATTGCTAGCACCACTGCTTCTGCAATAGCATTGACACAGGGAGTTAAGACAACTATTTTTGTTAACCATCTACCAAAAAAAGGTTACTAATGTCTTGAGTATACAAAAGGATTTATATAGGTGTTTTAGAACAACAGATTGATGCTCTATAACCTATCAAATTATCTGAAGGAGGTTCAGGGCTCAAGAGTTAGGATCCATCACAAGTGTTATGATGAATGTCATTGGAGTAGTATTACTTCTAAAATTTACAATGATAGTCATTATTATTAGAAAAAAGTTTTAAAACACCTGTACTGAATGTGGCATAATCCTAATACCTCTCTGGGTGTTTTAACTTTACATAGCAAGATTATGAATTTAAAGAATGCTGTTCTGTTGAGCTTTGATGCTACAGATAATGCTGATAAAGTTACCCATGGCCTGAGGTCAGTATTTCTATTTTGGTCAAACCTCAGGAATGGTATATATAGCTTAATCATGCTAACCCCTCTTGTCCTGGGAATACTTTTATTCCTACCCATCATGTTAAAGCTTGTTTCTACATGAACATGTTGGCAGTCCAAGTACATGACTTAAAACTGAAAATGGACCCCCAGACAGAGTTATTAAATTAACAGGCTGGCAAGCCAAGGACAGGTAAGATTCTTCAAAGAGCCTTACCAACCTAAGACAGAAATGCATTGTTTATTATAATGCATATTCCACAACAGGTAAGGAAGGCTTTCTTGTCAGAATGGCCTAAGACAGGCTCAGTCTAGTTTATACAATAAAAGGGGGGAGATGTGGAGAGCTCTTGGAGCTGCCTGGCAGGAATCTGACATTGGCCAATGACAAGGAAATGGGCTGCCTGAAAGGAACCTGACATAGGCCAAGGACAAGGAAATAGACTGCAGGCAGAAATCTGACATTGGGATGGAACAAATAAGTAATTTCAGGCAGAAATCTAAATCCTAGGCTAGAACAAAGAAGTAGGCTTCAGGCATGAAAATGACTTTGGGCTAGGACAAGGAAGTAATCTCAGATATTTTGGTCATCCTAATAAGCCCTTAGAAATAGAGATCACAGGACTCTGTTTATTGTCATGTGTGTTCTTTGACTATCTGAGTTTATTGTTTTTCTTGTTTCTGAACTATATGCATCTATTGAACTGCTAGTTCCTCAACCTAGAACTGACCTTAATACTTGCATGTAATTTAAACAGTATAAAGGCAAAAAAAGAGGAGGAGGGATGGAATAGGATATTAATGGGGAAGGGGAATGAGGAAAGGAGATAACATCTGAAATGTAAATAAAATATCAAATGAAAGAAAGAAAGAAAGAAAGAAAGAAAGAAAGAAAGAAAGAAAGAAAGAAAGAAAGAAAGAAAGATAGATAGATCAGGGTCCTTAGGGCCTGGGCAGTGACCAAAGGACGTTTCCTGGAGGATCAACCCTGGACAGGCTGTGTCTATTACTGCTTCTGCTATTATTATTGTATTTTATGTGCATTGATGTTTTGCCTACATGTATATCTGTGTGAAGGTATCAGACCCCCTGGAACAGGGAGTTACAGACAGGTGTGAGTTGCCATGTAGATGCTAGGAATTGAACCTGGGTCCTAATGATGTGACCCCTTTGTGCCCCATGTGTTGATCCCCAACCATAAAATTATTTTTGTTGCTACTTCATAACTGTAATTTTGACAGTTATAAATCATAATACAAATAAAAATAGTTTTAAAATAATCCAGTTTTTTTTTCTTAATGGCTTTTTCCAGCTATTTCTCTCTTCTGAAGTCTGCCTGCCTGCCTACTATTAAGTCTCCACAAGATTGTAGGTTTGAGCCTTCCTAGCTACAAGGGATCTTATAATATTTAATAACTAATATGAGGCCCCTGTATGTACAAGATGTAATGTTCATCCAATGGAAGTAACTCTGCACAAAGTCTCCTGAAAAGAAGTAGTGTCTTCAGAGACTGACTGAATAGAATTGAAGTTCTGTGGAGACATTGTGATGTTGCAGATCCACTGGCTAATTACTTTATCTAGGGGTAGTTCTACCCTGCTAATGTAGCCATTCCCTGCCACCTCTACGATTAGAACTGATATCTTGCAGTTAATAAATAGAAACCTTTTGGAATCTATTAACTTAGAACATCACTGGCTTCCACAACAGAGAGCATCTGGGACTATATAAAAGCTTATAGAAAGTACCTTTCTGTAACTGTTTCTCTCGTGTACCACCAATATATTTTAAACTTTCCTTGCTTTACAAATCTTTCTTTGTTTTGTAAAATTATAAAACTGCTTCCACATTGGAATATGGAATTTGAAGTAACCTAAATCTGTGTTCCCAGGCCATGGACATTCAAAAAAGCTCCAGAATAAAGTATCTTGTATTCTCTTTAAAATGAGAGCTGTGGTTTTTGCCTGGACAGTATTTTGTCCTGTGAGTGAGCACTCCCTCCCTGACATGTCTGCAAAATACTGGTAACTTCTCTGAGTGCCCTCTCCACGAAAGACAGGATAGGAACCAGACTTTTTTCTTCTTTTTTCCCTTTTTTGTGAATGATATTATTTTTACTATAAGATGGTAAATTAAAATTTATTTTAAGTGACAAAAATAAAATTTTAATAAAGAGATATTTTATAAGACAGCAAATATGTTTCCTTTACTTTAATCTATTGACATCCAAAGGGAAAAAAAAAAAAAACCCTTCCTCAAATTTACCTATTGGATCACCTGTCAGCATCATTGATATGAAAGCTATTTGTTTTCTACCCAGTGTTCTGTTTTCAGAGATGTGACTCTGTCTTAGTTAGGGTTTTACTGCTGTGAACAGACACTATGACCAAAGAAATTCTTATAAGGACAAAATTTAATTGCAGCTAGCTTATAGGTTCAGAGGCTCAGTCCATTATCATTATCATCAAGGTGGAAGCATGGCAACATCCACTCAGGATAAAATTTTCTAGTTCCATCCATTTGCCTAATAATTCCATGAATTCACTGGGGTTTGGGGGTTTTTTTAATTTAATATTTTATTTATTTACATTTCAGATGTTATCCCCTTTCCCCACCCCACCTCCATTAATCCCCTATTCCATCCCTCCTTCTCCTCCTTTTTTGCTTTTATATTGTTTAAATTACATGAAAGTATTAATGTCAGTTCTAAGTTGAGGAACTAGCAATATGCTAATAGTCAAGAACAAGTAAGACAACACACCCAGATATTCAAAAGAACATGCAGGACAATAAAGAGAGTCCCATGATCACTATTTCTAAGGGTTTATCAGGATGACCAAAATATCTGAGCCTACTAGGATTTTCCTGTCCTAGCCCAAAGTCATTTTCATGCCTAAAGCCTACTTCTTTGTTCTAGCTTAAGTTTTAGATTCCTGCCTGATTACTTCTTTGTTCTAGCCTAGGATTTAGATTTTTGCCTGAGGTTACTTCTTTGTTCTAGCCTAATGGCAGAAACCTACCTGCATTCCATTTGCATGTCCTTGACCATGTCAGATTCCTGCCTGGCAGCTCCAAAAGCTCTCCACCTCTCCCCCTTTTTATTGCACGAACCAGACTCAGCATGTCTTAGGTTGTTCTAACACAAATGGCTTTCTTACCCGTCATGGAATCCACATTATCAAAAGCAATGCACTTCTGTCTTAGGTTGATAAAGCTCTGTGCAGAATCTTACCCATCCTTGGCTTGTCAGCCTGTTAAATTAATAGCTCTGTCTAAGGGTCCATTTTCAGTTTCAAGTCATGTACTTTGGCTGCTGACCTGTTGATGTAGTTAGAGACAAGCTTTAAAGCAATGGTCAGAAATAAAAGAATTCCCAGGACAAAGGGCGCTAGCCTGTTCAAGCTATATATGTCATTCCTGAAGTTTGACCAAAATGGAAATACTGACCTGAAGCCATGAATAATTTTATCTACAGCATCAAAGCCCAACAGAGCAGCTTTCTTTAAATTCATAATTTCACTATGCAAAGTTAAAGTATCCAGAGAGGTGTTAGAATTATGCCAAATACCCTAAAGGTATCTTTAAGCTTTTTTCTAATAATAATGACTATCATTGTAAATTTTAGAAGTAACATAACTCCAATGGTATTTGTCATGAAACTCGAGATAGTTCCAAACTCTTAAACCCTGAGCCTCCTTCCAATATTTTGAATAGAATATAGAGCATCAATCTGTTGTTCCAAACACTGATCTAAATCTTCTTGTATACTCAACACATTAGTAACATTTTTTTGCTAGATGAATAACAAAAATAGCCGGCTTAACTTCTTGTGTCAAACAATTGCATAAGCAGTGGTGCTAGCAATTAATGTAATTAAAGCTGTTATAACAGCAATAATCAAGCCTGCTACCCTCTTGCTTCTGCTTAAAGCCTAACTCACTTCTTCCATCACTTTCCAGCTTTTTTTCAGAGAATCAAGGTTTTCTAATACTCAGGGCAGTAAGACAAAAGCTGGTTGATAGACCCCAAGAACAGATATGCCAGGTTTCAACACACTAATACAATTAGAAAGTATACAGTCAATGCACCTTACAATAAATGCTGTAGAAAAGAATAAACTAATTTTAGCTTGACAATTATAAGAACCTTAACACATACACCAACCCTTGTTTGAAATCCAGATCCTTTCCCAACATTATCTCTTGCTATCATAACATCAAAGAGAACTGCAGCTAGCTTCCAAATATGTCTCTGAAAATGATCAGATACCGCCTTCCAAATGAAGACTGTTATTTCCAATACTGCATTGATTTCTAGACCAGTACATGATTGAGACTGAATAACTGTTCACCATTAAGAAAAATACAACAGTCATTATAATTTCTCTTTTTGATTCTCTGTCCCACAAGGTCTAAAATCTTGACATAAGGCAGCTTGTCCCATCTGGGATATAGGAAAGCAAAGGTAAGTCAGGAACAGATGTTGAATACAGCCAGACAGTCCCTCCACCTGTCTCTGCTCCACACTTTGTCTCCATACTTGCTACTGTGAGTATTTTGTTACTCCTTCTAAGAAGGATCAAAGCACACACCCTTTGGTCTTCTTTCTTCTTGAGCTTCATGTAGTCTATGAGTTGTATCTTAGGTATTGTGAGCTTTGGGGCTAATATCCACTTATTAAGTACATACCATGTAATCTTTAGTGATTGGGTTACCTCAGTCAGAATGGTACTTTCCAGTTCCATCCATTTGCTAAAGAATTTCAGGAAATCATTGTTTTTAATAGTTGAGTAGTACTCCATTGTATAAATGTACCACATTTTCTGCATCAATTCCTCTGTTGAAGAACATCTTTCCAGATACTGGTTATTGTAAATAAAGCTGCTATGAACATAGTGGAGCATGTGTCCTTGTTATATGTTGAAGCATCTTTTGAGTATATACCCAGGAGTGGTATAGCTGGGTTCTCAGGTAATAGTATGTTCATTTTTCTGAGGAAGTACCAGACTGATTTCCAGAGTGGTTGTACAAGCTTACAATCCCACCAACAATAGATGGATGATTGTTTTAATGTGTTCTTGGATTCTATTTCTGAGAATATTATTGAGTATTTTTACATTGATATTCATAAGGGAGATTGTTCTGAAGTTCTCTTTCTTATTTGGCTCTTTGTGTGGTTTAGGTATTAGCATAATTCTGGCTTCATAGAATGAATTGGGTAATGTGGGTAATGTTCCTTCTGTTTCTATTTTGTGGACTAGTTTAAAGAGAATTGTTATTAGGTCTTCTTTGATGGTCTGATAGAACTCTGCACTAAAACCATCCACTCCTGAGCTTTTTTGGTGGAGAGACTTTTAATGACTGCTTCTATTTCTTTTGGGGTTATGGGACTGTTTAGATGGGTTATGTGCCCCTGATTTATCTTTGTTGCCTGGTATCAGTCTAGAGAATTTTCCGTTTCATTCAGATTTTCCGATTTTGTTGAGCATAAGCTTTTGTAGTAGGATCTGATTTTTTTTTTTAAATTTCCTCGGTTTTTGTTGTTATAGTTCCCTTCTCAGTTATGATTTTATTAATTTGGATACTGCCTCTGTGCACTCTGGTTAGTCTGGCTAAGGGTTTATCTATCTTGTTGATTTTCTGAAAGAACCAGTTCCTAGTTCTATTAATTCTTTGTATAGTTCTTTTTGTTTCTACTTGGTTGATTTTAGCCCTGAGTTTGATTCTTTCTTGCCATCTACTCCTCTTTGGTATGCTTGCTTCTTTTTGTTCTAGAGCTTTCAGGTATGCTGTCAAGCTGCTAGTGTATGCTCTCTCCAGTTTCTTTTTGTAGGCACTTGGAGCTATGAGTTTTCCTCTTAGCACTGCTTTCATTGTGCCCCATAAATTTTGGTATGATGTGTCATCATTTTCATTAAATTCTAAAAAGGCTTTCATTTCTTTCTTTATTTCTTCCCTGTCCAAGTTATCATTAAGTAAAGTGTTGTTCAGTTTCCAAGTGTATGAGGGCTTCTCATTGTTTTTGTTGTTATTGAAGACCAGTCTTAACCCATAGTGATCTGATAAGATGCATGGGATTATTTCAATTTTCTTGTATCTGTTGAGGCCTGTTTTGTGACTAATTGTATGGTCAATTTTGGAGAAGGTACCATGAGGTACTGAGAAAAAGGTATATTCTTTTGTCTTGGAATGAAATGGTCTATAGATATCTGTTAAATCCATTTGGTTCATAACTTCTGTTAGTTTCTTTTTAGTTTCTATTTCCATGATCTGTCCATTGCTGAGTGGGGTGTTAAAATCTCCCACTATTATTGTGTGAGGTGCAATGTGTGCTTTGAGCTTTAGTAAGGTTTCTTTTATGAAAATGGGTGCCCTTGCATTTGAAGCATAGATGGATTTTCAGAATTGAGAGTTCATCTTGGTAGATTTTTTCCTTTGATGAGTATGAAGTGTCCTTCCTTATATTTTTTGATTACTTTTGTTTGAAAGTCAATTTTATTCAGTATTAGAATAGCTACTCCAGCTTTTTTCTTAGGACCATTTGCTTATAAAATTGTTTTCCAGCCCTTTACACTGAGGTACTATCTGTCTTTGTCACTGAGGTACATTTCCTGTATGCATCAAAATTATGGGTCCTGTTTATGTATCCAGTCTGTTAGTCTATGTCTTTTTATTGGAGAATTGAGCCCATTGGTATGAAGAGATATTAAGGAACAATGATTGTTGCTTCTTGTTATTTCTGTTATTAGAGGTAGAATTATGTTTGGGTAGCTATCTTCTTTTGTGTTTGCTGGAAGATTACTTTCTTTCTTTTTCTAAGTTGTAGTTTTTCTCCTTGTGATGGAGTTTTCCATCTATTATCCTTTGTAGGGCTGAATTTGTGGAAGGATCTTGTGTAAATTTGGTTTTGTCATGGAATATTTTGGTTTCTTCATTTATAGTGATTGAAAGTTTTGCTGGGTATAGTAGTCTAGACTGGCATTTGTGTTCTCTTAGCATCTATATGATAACACTCAAGTATTTTTCTGGCTTTTATAGTCTCTGGTGAGAAGGCTATTATAATTGTGATAGGTCTGCCTTTATATGTTACTTGACCTTTTCCCCTTACTGTTTTTAATATTTTTTCTTTGTTTTGTGCATTTGATGTTTTGATTATTATGTGATGGGAGGTATTTCTTTTCTGATCTAGTCTATTTGGAGTTCTGTAGGCTTCTCGTATATTCATGAGCATCTCTTTCTTTAGGTTAGAGAAGTTTTCTTCTATAATTTTGTTGAAGATATTTATTGGCCCTTTAAGTTGGGAATCTTCACTCTCATCTAGACCCATTATCCTTAGGTTTGGTCTTCTCATTGTTTCCTGGATTTTCTGGATGTTTGGGGTTAGGAGCTTTTTGCATTTTGCATTTTCTTTGACAGTTGTGTCAATGTTTTTCATGGTATCTTCTGCACATGAGATTCTCTCTTCTATCTCTTGTATTTATTCTGTTGGTGATGCTTGCATCTATGACTCCTGATTTCTTTACTAAGTTTTCTATCTCCAGGGTAGTCTCCCTTTGAGATTTCTTTATTGTTTCTCCTTCCATTTTTAGATACTGAATGGTTTTGTGTAATTCCTTCACCTGTTTGGTTGTGTTTTCTTGCAATTCTTTAAGGGATTTTTATGTTTCCTCTTTAAGGTTTTCTTCCTGCTTACCTGTGTTCTCCTGTATTTCTTTAAGGGAGTTATTCATGTCCTTCTTAAAGTCTTCTATCATCATCATGAGATGTGATGTTAAATCTGAATCTTGCTTTTCTGGTGTGATTCGTTGTTCAGAACTTGCTATGGTGGAAGAACTGGGCTCTGATGATGACAGGTAACTTTGGTTTCTGTTGCTTATGTTCTTGTGCTTGCCTTTTGCCATCTCGTTAACTCTAGTGCTACCTACACTCACTGTCTCTGACTGGAGCCTTTCCAGTTATCTTGTTTGTTTCAGGACTCCTCAGAGTCAGTCCAGCTGTCTCTGTGATCCTGTGATCCTGAGTTCCTGGATACAAGAGCTCCTGGTACTCAGACTGCCTCTCGGATCCTGAAATCCTGCTGCTCTGAGTGCAGTGGTTCCTGCTGCCCTGAGTACATATCCTAACCCTCCAGGATGGGTTAGGATATAGAGTCTTCACAAGAGCAGGCCAGCTAGGAGTCTGCCCTAGATAAAAGAACCAAGAGGGGGGCAGAAGGGAAGTGGTATTCCAGAGGGTGGGGTTTGGGTGGGTGATGGGTCCCTAGTGCCCCAGGTTCCCAGCTACAGCTCTGGGGCATAAGTGTTGCGCGCACCTCCCGAGTCCCTTTTCGCCCACAAAAAAGGACACGAGAGACAGTATTCGGGTAGTTACTGCAAAAACGAGGCTTTACTCTGTATCAGCAAACGTGGAAAACGCAGAAGGACGTGGAAGGGGTGAGACGCGGAAGGGGCCCCGCTTAAATACACCCTAGAGTGAGGTCATGCTCTACCAGCAGCTGACTGAGACAGATTCAGACACTTACAACCAACCATTGGACTGAGGTCAGAGACCCCTATAGAAGAGTTAAGAGGGGACTAAAAGAACTGAAGGGAATTGCAACCCCATAGGAAGAACAACAATATCAACTAACCCAGACACCTCAGTGCTCCCAGAGACTAAGTCGACAACCAAAGAGCATACGTGGGCTAATCTGTGGTCCCTGGCACAAATGTAACACAACTGTTTTATAATCATGTTCTTATCTCACCTTGAACTTAATAAGCCAGCCCCTTCAGCAGGGCCCCTACTGACAGAAAGAAAAGCCCACAAGGCCTTTGTTTAAAGCTGCCAGAGTTTTGTCTCAGGCTAGGAGGGTGTGGAAGAATCTGGCCCCTCTCACTGTCTTCCTACCAGGGAGTCTGTATAACTCCTTGTCATTCTACAGAAAATTTTTTCTGGAGGAAAAGGGGCTTTTGAGGTTGCTGAAAATTTCAGTCTTTCCTCTCCATCTGGAGTCAGGCCACTTTGATTGGCAGACCCTCCCCACTCCAAACTGTGTCTTTGTTATTCATGGTTTCTATTTTGTTATCGAACTTCAATTCACAACCTGTACCCCAAGTCAAGTGCAGCCACTTGACTACTTTCAGCTCAATATGCCAATGTAAAAAAGACAAATTAAAAATGGAAAGCAGGAAGAAAAGATTTTTTTCAATGTGAGCACATTGGTAAAAGGAACAAAGACATCGAATCTTGTTTCCAAATAAGCTTTCTTTTTTTTTCCCAAACACTTTATTTATCAGTACTTGTATATGCATACATACTTATACATGTATACATATATACATACATATATGAACAATAATTAAATAAGATATATTTGAAATATATCAAATATTTTTTGATATATATATCAGCAATAGGCCTGACATACATGCCTGCTAACACAAAGTCTTGGGTCTCTATGGAAAAACACTGAAACAGATGTCTATTGTAAACTATTGTAAACAGGCAGCTTTTGTGGAAATCTACCAGCTTGAGTAGTTATAGACCTTGTAAATAGGCAGCCTTGGCGGATAGTACCAACTTAGATAAGGACAAGTGAAGCATAGGCAGAATCATAGTGACCTGACCCCTGAACCTTCACCCAGATGATACCCTGTTCTGAAAGATATCTGTACTCCCCCTGAACATCTATGCTCCTGTGTCATCCCCTTCCCCACATCCTGCATTTTTGTGTTTATAACCCCTGTGTTAAAAAGTAAAAATTATGATTTGATAATAATAAAAAAAAGAAAAGAAAAGAAAAGAAATAACACACAGTGTCCCCCTGGCTCTGCTGACTTAGCTTCTGACAATTCATTTTCTTGTTCTCAGAAATACTTTAAATTATAAAATGTTATTGTGGTTTTTGTTAGTATGCTGGGTAAAATAATTTTTATTGATTTTATTTTAAATTTCAAAGTTTGTAGTGAGTTAAAATGTCCTTCAACATAATTATAGGTCATATTTATTTTCATATTGTAAAATGCAAGTTAATCTGTTGAACATTTTTTAAAAATGGATTCCTTTTTGAGAATTTCATATATGAGCATTGTATTTACATAATTTTTTTCTTTCTCTCCTTCCTCCCACTCTTCCCAACCCCCAATACTTTTCAAATATATCTTATTTAATTATTGTTCATATATGTATGTATATATGTATACATGTATACGTATGTATGTATATACAAATACCAAATAAGCTTTCTAATGGAAGAAAAACTTAAATGTACATTTAGTGTGTTGTCTCCAAACCTGTTATTTATTGAGATGGATAAGGTTCCTCTGCTGTTAAGTGTGACTGTTTACCAGGTCTGTTTTCCTGCTTGTCATGTGACTTCTAGGGACAAAGTATAGCTACAGTGGTGTTAGTAACAGCTGCTTTAGTTCTTAGTATCTTATTTAAGAATGAAATAGAAAAAATATGGAATTATGCTCAAGGTATACTTAACACCATACTGTCTTGCTGACTTCCTCAGTTTTACATGGGGGAAGTGGGTGAGAGAGGTATAAGAATGTTTACATCCAAGTTTAACTTTAAACCTTCCTGGAAAGTCAAGTTGAAGAAATGCAGCCCAGGGCAACCTCTTTATTCTGAAGACAAATGAACAGATTAATGCAAACTGAAATCTCAAATCTCTAATGACATCACTTGTGTTCTCTGTATACATTTTAAAATGAGTATATTAGACTGAGACAGGCTGGCTCCATGACAGGCTGTAAACTAGCAGTTCAGGAGACCAGGCCTGAGTTTCTACTTCCCAGAACGGGGCAAGTCAGTTACTGGAACAGCTGCAGTCTTATGTAAAAGGGTTCCCTCCACAGCTTCTAAGAGGACAGTTAACCAAACTTGACACCAAGAGGTCAAGAGCTACTCTAATTTCATGAAGAAAGTTAGTCTGAATCATAGCATTACCCAGACCCCCCAAAGATAGAACACACCACTGAAGATAGAGATCACCTACCCCTCACTAATGTTCCTCTTTTTGGCTTTAAAAACTGGATCTTCAAATTCAGTCCAGGTCCTTCAATCCCAGTGGAATTGGGTCCCTGCATGTAGGAATATGTGCAAACATTCTTTACTTTTGCATACTATTTGAGTCTGGGATGTCATTCTTCTATGATTCACAGATCCTAACAATTTAAATTTCCAGAAAAGATCAGAGTTGATCCTGACCACATAATTAGTGTGATAATTATTTACGAATCCTTGTGTATCATGACTTCCTGTTATGGTAAAGGTAACTTGCTGCTTGTATCTTGTCCACTGAAAGAAATAGTAACTCTGCTCTCTATATATTAAAAAGCCTACAACATTTTCATAAATCAAAGTGTTCACAGAAAAATGCCTTTTTGCTGTACATACCTGATTTTAGTGTTACTAAAGTTAAGTTTAGTACAAATATTGTTTTTCTAATGTTTCCTGGTGGATCATTCTTACAAAAAAAAAGAACATTATGCCATAAATTCTCCACAATGTTATTTGATGATAGCCATTACTCTGTCTTAGGTTAAGTTCTTTTGTTTAGCAAGAGTTAGAATTTTCATATTTAAACCCATGTAAAATTGTGGAAGTTAATGATAATATTAAAGGTTGTTTCAAAAATTCACCTATTTTCTCATTATGATGTTGCCAAGGTTCACTGATACTGAAAAGTAACTCCATAGCTATTGGCTGCACACAAAACTGATGGTAAGACCATATAGGCAAAGAAACTACAGTCTTTAGACCTAGACCATACAGACCATCAAGTTGTTAATGACCAAGGAACTACCTCCCTACTGGCTAATTTCCAAAGTACTTATAGGTGCCATACAGAATACTGCAGGAAAAGAGTCATCAATAGTTTTATACAGCTGTAAACCCTGTGAGCTAATAATAATTTCTATTCTGTCAAGATATGCCTATGAGTACAATCATGGCCCAATTGTTATTGAGATTGACAAGCACTTTCTATTTCAATTTAAAGTCTAGGCCCACTCCACAGGATGAAACCAATGCCTGATACTTTAAATATAGCCCCCCCCCAAAAAAAAAAAACCAAAGCTGAGAAACTCATAGGTCCTAGAGCTGAACCTATTATCATTATGTTGCTAGATGGACACACTATCAGATTGTCATATAATTCATATCTCTATACCCATAGATTACTGAAGCTCTCAAACATTAGAGAAATTTCTTTGTGCAGTGGATGGCAGTTAATGCAGTCATACACATTAGTCAAAGTGTACAGAATAACTCTGTGGATGGTCAGCCACAAATGGGTCACATATGTCACACCCTCTCCCTTGTAGTCTCAGTGGACATGACGGAAGATGGAGCAAGCAGGAAGATTGCAAGAACCAGGGGTCAGGAAGAGACAGGGAGAAACACTGTCATCTGGTTATGACAGGACCACTGTACTCATGAACTCACAGGATCTGTGGTTTTCTATCTGCATATGTACATTACAAGATCAAGCCAGTCAACACTGTAGAGTGGCAAGGATTTCAGAAACCCTCAACTCTTGACTGAGTAGTTATTGACGGTAATATCTAATCAATCCCAGAGACTGCAAAATTAAGGAATTCCAAAGCCATTTGCTGCCCCATAGTTCTCATTGTGGAATCCAGAGAATCACAATAGATTGAAATCAGAGCATTAACAAATACAAACTCTAGGATAATTCAATTCCTGAAAGAAACATTTGGATCATCAGAAAACTGGTAAAGCTTGTATGTCTGGGCTTGTTATTTTAGTAGTGTTTTAATCAACCACATATTTATAGATATAAAATAAACGTTAGAACTATAATTATAAAGTTAAGTTCCACATGTCAAGTGCCACATGTGATACTGTCACCTTAGGCCTCTGTTGCTATCTAGTCTCCCTACCACATCCAAGTCTCGAAGGGATACACTTGCACAGCCATTTGTGAGAAAATACATGCAATTCTTTGTGATATTTAAAACATAATGAACAATAAATACCACAAAACAAAATCCATACACTGACATTGAAATGTATACTATTTTAACTATTAGATGTAAAAATTTCATGATAATTTTTAGAACTGAGATATGTAGAAATTATATAATCTTAATCCCAGGTTTCTACCCTGCCTTTGACCATTTAGTTGCTGGATAAAGACACATACAACCTTTATATTTATAATAAGCCTCAGTCAGCACAAGAGCTGGGAAAATATCTATCCTTTATGCTATCATGTCTATTTCCCAGCCAATAATCCAATTATATACTTTGCCGTGTTTTATTTGGGCTGCTCTTAACTCCAGTTAACCAACCCACATGGCCATCATTTTATGACTCTCCTAATCCGTGGTGGCTTTCTCCTCTCTCCACCTTCTTCTCTCCCCTCCCCCTCCCCCAGCCTTGTAGTTCTCTGACTCCAAGCCCAGGAACCCTAAACCCACCTATGTCTCTTCTGCCCAGATCTGCTCTCAGATCTTTATTTACCAATCAGAAATAACTTGGGGAAAATATCACATAGTGTCACTTCAGCCTACACGTGGACCCTCTCCTCTCTATGGCAACCAGATCTTGGGGGGCTGGATTTAGCATTACAATATATAGCAACAGACCAAACCTCAACACTGAGAGCTCAAGCACCATTGGCCCCAGCACTGGTGATCTGTTGTTAGGCTGACTGACCTATGTTCCTATAAAAAAATTTTTGAAGAGAAACAATACTCTCTAACAGTGCTTGCTTAGTTTTTAACAATTAATCTGCTGGCATCCCTGCTGGATGGGACTGTAGGTGTTAGTAGTACTGGCATTCATTTCTTCTTTTTTCCTTCAGTTCTCAATTGAGCAGGGATGAAAAAAATATGTCTTGTGTAAATGCAAGAGAAAATATACTATTCTTTTCATTCTCTGGGCTTGTAAGAAAACAGCAATATACAATTTTTCAGTCAGCTCTCTTGGCTAGGTCAACTTTTGAAAACACTCCTCTCCCTTCTAGGGAGCTATTCTTCAATATCAGCAAACATTGCCAACTTCATAAATGAGAAAATAAATGCATTTTGGAGTAACTTTTTATACTATCATTAATTTCTCCCATTTTACATGGTTTTAAATATGAAAATTCTAAGTCTTGCAAAAAAGGGCTTAACCCAAGGCATAGTAGTGGCAATTATCTAGATGCCCATCAAATAACATTGTGGTGTAGTCTTGGCATAATTTAAGATAAAAATAATTACAAAATGTAGTTTGAAGTGAAAATAAGAACCATAAATTTAATGTTGGAGACAAGGCTTGAGCTAAAAGAGATAAAGAGAGGTTTACTATGAAATGTAATGAAGAAAGGGGAAGGGGTTCTCAGGACAACAGCTCACCCAGCTAAGCTTCTAACTTGTGCAAGAGAAAGGCCTGAGGAATTTGCTGCTGCTAAAAGGCACAAATAAAGGAAAGATGCAGCAAATGCAGGGCTTCTGCTACACTCCAAGATGGCAGTCAAACATGACAGCGTTGTTCATGTTGTTCTGGTTTTAGAGTCATGAAGGATACAGGAGTACGGCACTGTGAAATCTTCTTTCATGGTTAAAGGGAGCTACTGAGTCCAGGCACTTCGCAGGAGATTTTCTATATGGAGGTTCTGAGAGCCTGTGTATGAAATTTTGAAAGTGAAGCCTGTTTCATTTGGGCTGCTCTTAACTCCAGTTAACAAACCCCAGAAAGTTAGATGTTCCAGACCCACGGGATACCTGCCAAGGAGAGCCAAATACCAAGAGCAAAATCAGAGCAAACGAGAAAAGTATTGCAAGGAACCCGGGAGTTGGCCTGACTTAGCTGCCTTGAAAGTCCTGCATCATAGGTTTTTCAGGTTAAAGTCCATGGCTTCTGGGGCATAATGTGCCTTCCAATTCCTGAGGAACTGATGCCCTCACTCAGGCAACGAAGCATTCAGACCATTTTGTGTCTCTCTGTATGTTCCCTTGGAAGTCAAGAAAACATGGAAGCTTGACAGAGCAATTGGTCTTAGACATTAATCTTGTGTACCCTTTATAGCTTGCAAAGGTCACTGCATCTTGGCAACTACATCTGTATTAATCCTGGCAAGTGTTATTATATTCTATTTCTGATAAAAGTATAAAAGGTCTGATTGATTGCAACAAAATTGGCACAGCCTCAATTGTGTTACGGCCCCTCCTACTGACCTGATTTAGTTCCTTGTAGCCCTATCAGGGACCTTGGCCTGACTGTAAAGGTACAGGCTTCTCAATATGTGCCCTTGTTCCCAAAGCTTGACACCGACATCTATTTGTTCATTAATAAGCTCCTCGTGCTATAGCGAGGCAGATACTGAGCTATTCTAACCCAACTATGCTGGCCTGGCCTACTTCCCAGCTACCCTTTTAAGGATTTCAGTCTTATTTCCAGCTACAGGCAAGAAGTAATTCACTCACTGGTACAACCCCCCTCCTCACACAGACAAGGCGAGCATGACCTTCCCAAACCACAGCAACGTGTTCTCACTCAGCAGCTGTGCTCTCAGATGACCAGATTTAGATCTCTGCCCATGTTGGCTCTACAATGAAGGTGTTACCTGCATTTTTGTGCCTAGTACCTTTTCCTTTCAGGAATATCCTCACTACCACAGCCATCGCTGAACCACAGCTTTCAGCTTCCTCAACACTTGTCATTCAACACTTCAAATTAGCTTCTCCTCATAACCTCAGAGTTTCCTCTCTATACGACTTTATAGTATTTGGGTTGAAAACCTTCAACTTTATCTGGGAAGGATAAAGGGAGGGAAACATTGAGGACGACCAAATTAGAAGAGATAAAAAATATCAAGGATGATTGAAAATGCTATAAAAATATTTTATATTTACTGAAAAAATATATATATAACACTATAAATATAAGTGTATCCACATCTAATTAAAATTAAGTCCTGCCACTTAGAGTAATAATGCCCCCAAGAGCCAAAAATTAACATAAACCCAAATACCAACTCAAACAGAGGCCATGCCAGCTTCCAGAACTCCAGATAGGCTGCCTGCTTGTGGATCACACCCTGTCTCTTAGTGCCCACCTACCCTAACCCCAATTGCTGTTCCCCTCCTTCTCACTGTGTCCTTGTTCCTGACTCCAGTGGAGACACCCTGCTCGATCACATGCTGCCTAAAGTCCAAATAGGCCAACTCACTTTCTAAGTTCCCTCCTAGCCCCAATCTCTAATCCCACAGCCCCTCCTGATGCCACCTTGTCCTAACCCTCAACTCAGGCAAAGACAACTTGCTCAACCAGAGGCCACCAAGGCCACCAGCAGTCTAGTCCCCAGCTTGGGTGGAGAACCCTGCTCAACCACAGACCACACCAGCTAGAAGACCAGATAGAAAACAGAGACTTGGGAACAAAACACACATTCAACAAATCAAACTCAGAAATTGACACCTAGGCCTATAGTCACCAGACGCCTAGATGCCAGCTTAAGAGCACAGAAAAAAAAAAAAAAAAAAAAAACAAACAAACAAAAAAAAAAAACAGCCAAAGTAATGCATTACCACCAGAGCAAGTAATGAATATTCCAACATAACTGAAGCACAAGAAAACAATCTTAAAACCAACTTTATGAAGGTGATGGAAGCTCTTAAAGAAGAGAGGAAATAAATAAATCCCTAAAAGAAAACCAAGAAAAAGCCAAACAGTTGAAGGAAACAAAAGAAACTTTTCAAGACCTAAAAATGGAAATAGAAGCAATAAAGAAAGCACAAACTGAGAAAATTCTAGAAATGAAAATTCTAGGTAAGTGAACAGGAATGTAAAAGGCAAGCCTCACCAATTTCACCTCATCACAAGAGATGAAAGAGAGAATCTCAGGTGTTAAAGACATAGTAGAAGAAATAGAATCATCCATCAAAGAAACTGTTAAATTTAAAAAGTTCCTGACCCACCCCAAAATATTCAGTAAATCGGAGACACTATGAAAAGACCAAACCTAAGAATCACAGGACTAGAAGAAGAAAAGCCCCAGCTGAAAACCCAGAAAATGTTTTCAACAAAATATAGAAGAAAAGTTTCCTAACCCACAGAAGGAGATGCCTATAGAGGTACAAGAGGCTTACAGAACACCAAAGATTGGACCAGAAAAGAAAGTCCCCTTGCCATACAATAAACAAAATACTAAACATACAGAACAAAGAAAGAATATTAAATGCTGCGAGGGGGAAAAAAGTCAAGTAACATAAAAAGAAAAACTTATTAGAATTACAGGGAACTTCTCAATGGAGACTCTAGAAGCCAGAAGACCTGGAAAGATGTCCTGCAGACTCTAAGAGAACACATCCCAGACTACTGCACCCAGCAAAAGTTTTAATCATCATAGATGGAGAAAACAAGATATTCCATGATGTATTCAAATTTGAACAACATTTATTGACAAATCCAGCTCTACTGAAGGTACTAAAAAAAGAACTCCAACCCAAGGATAACTAGACCAATAAAAATACAGGAAATAATAATCTAACATCAGCTAAAACAAAAGAAGGGAAGCACATGCTCAAACACACACACACAAACACACAAACATACCCCAAAAGCAACAGCAACAAAACCCACAGGAATTAACAATCACTGGTTATTAATATCTCTCAATATCAATGGTCTCAATTTCCCAACAAAAAACCACACTAACAGAATGGATGCAAAAATAGGATCCATCCTTCTGCTACATACAAAGCACACATCAACATCAAGGACAGACATTACCTCAGAGTAAAGGGTTATAAAAAGATTTTCCAAGCAAATGGACCTTGGAAACAAGCCTATGTAGCCACTTTAGAATATAACAAAATAGACCAAGCCAACATTAAACAACAGAAATGGGGAAGGATACTTTTTATAAGAGAAGATACTGTTTATAAGAGAAACATTATTAAAGCTTAAATCACAGGTTAACCATCACACATTGTTAGTGGGTGATTTCAATACCCCACACTCTCACCAATGGACAGATTATCCAGCCAAAAATTAAACAGAGAATTACTGGACCTAACAGACATTATGAATCAAATGAACTTAACAAATATCTATACAACATTTCAGCCAAATCATGGAATATTCTCTAAAATTGACTTGGTCACTAATCAAGTCTCAGTAGATACAAGAAAATTGTAATTACTCCCTACATCCCATCAGACCACCATGGATTAAAGCTTGTGGGGCAGTTAGCTCTCATGTGGGTGCAGGCGTGGGTCCTGTTGGGCAAAGTTGTGATTCCCCGTGTCTGCCACCCCAGGCCGCTGGACAGGGCTCCGGGAAGCAGAAACAGGGAAATTTGGCCGAGTTCCCTCCACGCAGCGCCAGGCAGAAGCTGGGCTGTGAGAAGCCGCTAGGGGATCCGCTGGGGCATGGAGCAATCTTAGCCTGAAGTTCGCTGGGGGGGAGGGATCCTGGTCTCAGTCCTGGGGCTCCCAGAGAAAGCCCCGACAGCACCCCAGGGGTCAGAGACTCTCGGTTACTGTACTCATTTGTCTGGGTCAGCTAGCATGGTTGAGTTGGTGGGCCTCCACAGCTGGAACGAAGAGAAGCCCTCCATGGGAAATTAGGTGGTGGCGGGATACTCAGACGGTTCTCCACTGCAGGCCCCAAAGACAGGAGGAAGTCCATGGTTTTACAAGATTTATTGTCATAGCAGAAAGTAGATGAATCTGGCTGCACCCCCCCCTCCCCCATTTGTCAGGGCGGGCCTGACTTAAATAGGGAGGGATGAGAATTAGGGAAGGAATAGTTAATTGGCTATGCCTTCTGGCCTTCAGGTATCTCATTAATATGGAAAACTCTTGAGGCTGAGGCCTGTAGTCATGCCTTCTACCAGTGGAGGGGCTGGTAGGGGCTGAAAGGCGAGGATCAATGAAGGTCTTTGACTGAGTCAGGAACCTGGGGTCTGGGAGTGTGGTGAGATATATGCCATCCCTCAAAAGCATGAACACCTATTGGGTCTCCAGCTATCTCTAGCCAGTGGTCTACCAAAAACCAAGCCATCCTTTCACGATCCCACAACTATCTGAACAGAAAGCCTAAGAATTCATGGAAACTAAACAACTCTCTACTGAATGAAATCTGGGTCATGAAAAAAATAAAAGACTTTCTAGAATTTAATGAAAATAAATACACAACATACCCAAACTTATGGGACACAATGAAGGTGGCGCTAAGAGGGAAGTTCTTAGCACTAAGTGCCTACATGTAAAAAACAACGGTGAGATCTCATACTAGAAACTTAACAGCACACTTGAAAGCTCTAGTGCAAAAAGAAGTAAGCACACCCAAGAGGCAGATGGCAGGAAGTAATCAAACTGAGGGTTGAAATCAATAAAATAGAAAACAAAGAGAACAATACAAAGAATCAATGAAACCAAGTTAGTTCTTTGAGAAAATCAAGATGGATAAACCCTTATCAAAACTAACTAAAAGACAGAGAATATAGAAATTTTAAAATAATCAACAAAATGGAAACATAACAACAAACACTGAGGAAATTCAAAGAATCAAAGGATATCATTTAAAAAATTATAGTCCTAAAAATTGAAAAGTCTAAAAGAAATGGATAATTTTTTTCAATAGATACTACTTACTATAGTTAAATCAAGATTGCACAATTTGATAATAACAATTTAAATAGACCTATAGCCCCTAAAGAGATAGAATAAGTCTCCCAAACAAAAAAATAAAAACAAAAACAAACCAGAAACAGAATTCTACAAGACTTTCAAAGAAGAGCTACTCATTACTCCACAAAACAGAAACAGAAGGAATATTGCCATATTCATTTATGAGGTCATAGACACCCAGATACCCACACCACACAAAGATTCTAGAAAAAGAGAGAACTACAGACTGATTTTCCTTATAAACATAGCTACAATACACTCAACAAAATACTTAGAAACCAAATGAACACTCCCAGTGTAGAAAGTTCTATACATTATAATGCTGGAGAGAAGGTCAAGGCCTTCTGTTTATGGAGAACTCCTGGCCTTCCTGGTAGTCTATATTCCTATTTATCATATAAAGGTCTAAAAACATTACTGTGATAAAAGAGGGAACTAATATTTCAATATGGAAATACTATATTAAAACATGCATGTATATATGCATATACTGGAATATTTGTGATTATGAGGGACTAAAACCTAAGCATTTTTAGAAATCATGTGTATTTCAAATTATACAGTTTTTAATACACCCTCTTCAAATAGTCTGGAACCTAAGAAATTCTTTAATGAATTTTTCAAGGTTGATTAATATATAATATAATATCTAATGACAAAACTTAGTATCTAATTGGCAAAAACTTATTTCTTGTTTAGTAATATGAAAAAATGGTATAATTCATAGTACTCTGATAGACCAGATACCATGTTTTTCTATAGGTTAGCCTAAAGCAGAATTCTAGCTCCATTGGTCCGGTATGATGGCATATCCTTGTAAGTAACTTAGGAGCCAAAAAGAAGAGAACCATGAGTTCAAGACCAACTGAAACTGTATATGCAAATTCAGTCTAAAAAAAACAAATAAATAATAACAATACAAACATAAAGAAATAGACCCTCTAACAGAATGCTGGTGTAATACTATTATTGGTTTCCTTGTTATCTGGGGTCCCATTTCTTTTCACAAATGGTGATGGGGTAAGTATTGTGATTGTTAATCTTGATTGTCAACTTGATGCACTAATTTAAGCAGTTTCTCTTAGGTATACTCGTAGACATTTCTAGAGAGGATTAAGGTAGATAGCCCCTGAATGTGTAAATTACCTGAATGTGTAACATATGTGCAATATGTTAGAGATAAGGATGGAATAAAGGGGGACAAGAGGAATATGGTGCAAAAATACTCATCATGTCAAAATAAGTCACCCTTTGCTTAAATAGTTTTCTGAAATATTTTTGCTACAGCAACAACAAAACCCTCATTGCAGGATTTGGATTAATGGGAACAGTAAAGAATCTGTTGCAAATAACACAGATATGAATAGTGGTAACACAATGTAAGATCTAAAAAAGCATTTGCTAATTCTATTAGTGTTTGCATTCTCAGTCTACAGATAAGATTCTATGTATTTCTCCTTATCTTGATCAGCCAAAGGTTGATCAATAATGTTTTCTATTTAAATCTGTTCTTGCAAATCAAATTCTGAATACAGCAACTATGAGTGATAAAAAAAAAAAAAAAAAAAAAAAGTAAACCTTATCCCTTAGCCTGGACTATACTGCCTGAGTGCCTGAGAATAAACATACCCCTAACTTTCTATACATAAACAACAGAACACATAAGGATGCTAATCAGGAATGTTCAGGTAATAAGCAACATTCTTAAGCAGAGTCCACCAATCTTTGTTTCTACGAAGATTATTAATACTACAAACATCTCACCAGCTTCGGGAAACTCAAGTCATTGTGTGATATTGATGCCATTTCACATAAAGTCACCCCTTTACACTTGGAGGAAGGCAACAGTGCCCCTCTGGAATGTCTTGTACTTGCCATATTCCTCTTCTGTTCCTACAGGAAGGCTTTAGCAGATACTGGTTGCAGTGCACACAACTGCTTCCTCACATGTTAACACCACATGACTACTCTTCTTAGCACATGAAATTAAAATGGAAAATTGTTGCATATCTATGTTAGAAAAATATCAAGACAAAATCAACTTAAAGGGAAAGGGGGATTTTGGCTCACAGTTTCAGTCCAATGTCAATGATTGAGCTCTGAGTTTGTTATGAGGCAGAATAAAATGGGATCATAAAGTGAACATTGTCCACTTCCTGGTAGCCAAGGTGCAAAAAGAAGTAAAGGAACAGACTCAGTCCAGGCCCTCATATCACCTCGAAGGACACATCTGCTAGAGACCTTTCCTGTTGGCTCCATCTCTTCAAGGTCTTATAAAGTTTCCTCTCATTTGGGGACCAAGCCCCCAATATTGCCCTTGGGGACATTTTAGGTCCAAACTACAATAGTACTGCTCCTGATCTACCATGATAGTTGGATTTGTAGTATAAATAGGACCAGAGTAGCAATCGTTCAGAGCTTTAGGCAACTGTGTACAAACTGAGGATGTCTACTATGAAGAAACAATCATGAAGTTGTATAGTTAGCTTCACTGGACAGCAAGCACTTAACAAAGAATGAGAAATATTTTCTAAAAACCCAAAGATATACCTAGTTACTTTGGTCTTCCATCCACTCCCAAAATCACATCATTATGGAAGGTATTGAATGGTTATAGTGGACCCTTTGATTAACTGCCTGTCAGTTGCTCATGGCTTATGCATGGTTATGAGCAACAAGTTAACAGAAGTTAAAATGCTTATGTACCTGTACCTGTGCTTGTTACTTTCTTAGTGTACCTTGTATATAATTTTGATCACAACATGGAAATTATCTGCTATCAAAAACATAAAATTCACAGGCAAATGGTTGAAACTAGAAAATATCAGCCTTAGTGAGGTAACCCAAACACAAAAGAACACACATGATATGTACCCACTAATAAGTAGATATTAGCCCAAAACCTCAGAATATTCACAATACAACCCACAGACCATGTGGAGCTTAAGAAGAAGGAAGAGCAAAGTATGGATGCTTCAGTCCAACATAGAAGGGGAAACACAGGAGGTAGAGGAAGGGAGGGACATGAGAGGGAGAGAAGATGGGGAGGGGAAAAAGGACAGGATTAGGTATTGGAGGGGACAGGAAAGAAGTACAGAGAGTCAGGAAATTGAATAGAAATATGTAGCAGTAAGAGATGAGGACCTAGGGGTAGCCACTAGAAACTTCCAGACGCCAGGGAAATGAGAGGCTCCCAGGACTCGACAGGGATGACTTTAGCCAAAACACACCATAAAGGGGAGAAAGAACTTGTAGAGTCCACCTCCAGTAGATAGGCATAGCCCCCCAGTTGAGGGATGGGGCCATCCATCCATCTCAAAATTGTTAACCCAGAAATGTTCCTGTCTAAAGGAAAGACAGGAACAAAAAATGGAACAGAGACTGAAGGAAAACCATCCAGAGACCACCCCACCTAGGGACTCATCCCATCTGCAGACACCAAACGCTGATGCTATTGCTGATGCCAAGAAGCCTGATATGGCTGTTTCCTGAGAGGTTTTACCAGCACCTTACCAATACAGATGCAGGTACTCACACCCAACCATCTAGCTGAGCCCAGGGACCCCAGTGGAAAAGCTAGGGGAAGGATTGAAGGAGCTGAAGGGAATTGCAACCCCATAGAAGAACAATATCAACTAACCAGACCACCCAAAGTTCCCAGAGACTAAACCACGAACCAAAGAGTATACATGGAGGGATTTATGGCTCCAGATACATATGTAGCAGAGGGTGACCTTATCTGACATCAATGGAAGAGGATGCCCTTGGTCTTATGGAATCTTGATGCCCCAGGAAGGGGAATGCTAGAGCCATGAGGCAAGAGTGAGTGGAAGAGCACCTTCATAGAGGCAAAAGGAGGAAGGGGGATGGAACAGGGACTGGGGGAGGGGTTGGGGAGGAGTAACCAGGAAGGGGGATATCATTTGAAACGTAAATGAATAAAATCATTAATAAAAAAGAAATATTTTTTTAAAATGTCTCAAGATTACTTCTTCTTCTTTTCTTCTTCTTTTTTTTTTTTTTTTTTTTTTTTGGTTTTTTTTTTTTTTTTTTTTTTTTTTTTTTTTTTTTTTTGAGACAGGGTTTCTCTGTGTAGTCCTGGCTGTACTGGAACTCACTCACTCTGTAGATCAGCCTGGCCTCGAACTCAGAAAGATCAGCCTGTCTCTGCCTCCCAAGTGCTGGGATTAAAGGTGTGAGCCACCACCACCCGGCTCAAGATTACTTCTTATAATAACATTATAAGAAGTCAGGTACTAATTTTCTCCAGTCATATCCTTATAACAATGTATTTCACCTCTTTTCTAATGTTGCAGAAATAAGTCCCTTCTGCTCACAAAAGAACACACATGGTATTTACTAACTGATAAGCGGATGTTAGCCCAAAAGCTTGGAATAGCCAAGACTCAACACACAGACCACATGAAGCTCATGAAGGAGAAAGACCAAGTGTGGATGCCTCAGTCCTACATAGAAGGAGTAACAAAAATACTCAAGGGAGCAAATATGGAAACAAAGTGTGGGACAGAAACTGAAGGAGGATCCATCTGGAGACGATTCCACCTGGGTCTCCATCCCAGGTACAGTCACCAAAGGTAGACACTGATGTGGATGGCAGGAAGTACATGCTGACAAGAGCCTGATATAGCTGTCTCCTTAGAGGTCTGCCAAAGGCTGACACATTCAGAGGCCGATGCTCACAGCTAACCACTGATCTGATCAAGGGTTTCTCAAGAGAGAAGACTGAAGGAGCAGAAAGGGTTTGTGGCCCCATGAGGAGAGAAACAATAACAACCAACCAGAGCTCCCCAGAGTCTAAACCACCAGCCTGGGAGCACATAGGGAGAGACCCATGACTCCATCTGTACATGAAGAGGAGGATGGCCTTGTCCATAGGATAGGTGGGAGAGGAGATACTTGGTCCCATAAAGGATGAACACCGAGTGTGGGGGGGGATTCAAGGGTGGGGAGGTGGGACTGGGGGCAGAGGTGGGGGCACATCCTCATAGAAGCATGAGGAGGACGGATGGGATAGGAGGTTCCTGGGTGGTGGGGAAAGGGGGTTAGGGGATAAAATCTGAAATGTAAATATAATATCCAATTTTTAAAAAGAAAAGATAAATAAATCCCTTCTGCTCTAGATAACCATGTTACCAACGATTTTAGGTAACAGAGTATATTCACCAGTGAATGAAGACATAAAGATCACAAACAGAAAGCAAGCATGGTATCTATTCAGTAGATTATAATTGATGACGGTGATGGTGACGATGGTGGTGGTGAGAGCCAGGTTGAGTTCCAAAGCACTGAGTGACTGAAAACATTCTACAAGTTTTTCTGCTGCTTGCAAATGCTATAGATAAACATTCATTTTTATGAAATTTTAAGTATATGAAACAAGTATTACATAATAAATATCAAGGAGATCATTCAGTACAAAGTGATCCTTAGAGTTCTTTTTAAATGATCATCTTTGGTGATGAAACGCATTTTTACAAATCTACTAGAGACAAGAAGCTGATATCACAACAAAAACACAGAGATAGGAAAGTAACTTGAAAAGAGTTATAGGACAAATTATGGCATTTAAAATAAGAATTGAAGTTCGTCTAAAAAGAGTTCATCTATTTTTCATAAAATGGAGTGATTGCCTCCTTAATTTTATAATAATGCCATAAAGTGTGTACTTCATTATGATTACATAAATTATATTATGTAAATGTTGTTGCAACTAAGCCTTGCAAACACATTTTGATAATACATTATTATTTGGTCATTAAAATTTATGATTTTAATGCTTTAATAACCTACTCAATACATTAGTTTTGATACTATCATGCTATTATTTTCTTTGTGAAAGTAAACTTTTTGACAAATTAGTCAAATGTATTTCTGCTACAATCTTTCATAGATATTGAAAAATAAAGTAGTTTCCCACATTGTGGTCTGTGGTGGTTTGAATATGTTTGGCCAAGGAAGTGGCACTATTGGGAGGTGTAGACTTATTGGAGTAAGTACGGCCTTGTTGGAATAGGCATGTCACTTTGGGCATGAGTTTTAAGACCCTCCTTCTAGCTGCCTAGAAGCCAGTCTTCTGCTAGCTGCTAGGATCTCTCAGCTCCTCCATCCCATCTACTTGGATGCTGCCATACTCTTGCCTTGATGATAATGGACTGAACCTCTGAACCTGTAAGCCAGCCCCAATTAAATGTCATTCTTATAAGAGTTGCCTTGGTCATGGTGTCTATTCATAGCAGTAAAACCCTCACTAAGACATGGTCTAATTACTTACTTTTCCAATGTGCACACATTGCTGTATGTTAGTGCAATGGTTACAATGTACTATTTAAATATGTGTACATGGCAATTTGATGTTCAAAGACATCATGGAAGGTCACGCTTACACTGGGATACTTTTAAATACAGGAGTTAAGATTCTTATCTCTACAGACTGGGACTACACCTCAGTGGTAGCCCTAGAACACCTGAGCACCTAAATTTTATATTCCAAATTTAACAGAAAAGAATCATCAGCAATATTACTTCTTAAGAAATGCTAAGAAACCATCACTACTAGACAATACCTGTCATTCACCTTAAATTTGTGTCCTCAGCTTATAGCGAAGTGTAAGGATTCAGAACTGGTTTTCTTTGAACACACATTTTTCAACTATGTATTTATGTCTTAAAATAGTGCATATTCATGAAATTCTAAATTGTAATGCTCATTTTGACAGAGTTTCCAAGTATCACTAGAGTTCCTTAGAAAAAAGAAAAACTCAAACATTATATATATATATATGTGTATATATATACATATATATATATATATATATATATATATATATATATATATATAATTCCAGTTTTAAATTGACAAGCCAGACATATACAAACAAGATTACAAAGGAAAAACCATGAAAAAGCAATATATTTTTATATATTTAATCATAATTTCTTTTTTATCATTCCTCAGGAAGTAACATTGCTACTCACTCTTGTTCATTAAATTCAGAATATAAAGCTGTAAAGTGTGGCTCAGCTGTTTTAGCAAGTTAGAAGAAAACCCCAAGTAGATCAGGAATGCACACTGTCAGCAGTGTATTTTAAACCTCTAAACCCAATCCTATAATTGGGACATTGACAGAGAATACACATATGTCTGCCTCTCCAGCAGGATTTCCAGAAAGGAATGTTCAGTTTCTCCTCCAAGTTTTATTAAGCCACAAGTTTACTGTGTCCTTAATAAACACCTCTTCTCCCACATATTTAATAAAGGCCACACATGTAATTCTTTGTCCTTAAATCTGGGACAAAGAGAGCCCTGATTTATACCATTCATCCTGGCTTAATAATAATTACCTCATTTTAGTTTAAAGTGTCACAGTTTGGAGAGTAAATTATATACATATCCTCATCTTTCCTAAAATCTTTTCCTTAGCAAGCCCTGAGTGGCCTAAAAGAGCATCTCAGTGCTATTCCATTTGTTAATAATATGACTCAAGCCTGTTCTTGATTCTAGACCTGTGTTAACTCAGCATCCAACCTGTAGCATCCTCTTTTAACAGATGGAATTTACTTTCCTCTTGAACATTCCATTGGCACTTACCAGACACGAAAATTAAGACAGGGTGAAAATGACTCAACTTTGTTATATGCATGTGTGATATTGTCAAAGAATAAAAAAAAAAAAATTGAAGGTGCCATGGCCTCCTTGCTGTGGCTCCACCTCTACTTACTTTCTGCATATCCATCCAATAAATTCAGAAACGTACTTCTTCCTGTCTCTCGAGAGTTAGGTAATTCCCAGGAGTGTCTGCATTCTGGAGTCTTTCCTATCAATGTGATTATTGTAATTAGAATCTTCTTAATATTCAGGCTGGAGAGATGGCTCAATGATTAAGAGCACTGTCTGCTCTTTCTGAGGTCTTGAGTTCAGATCCAGCAACCACATGGTAGCTCACAACCATATGTAATTAGATCTGATGCCTTCATATGGGAGTCTGAAGACAGCTACAGTGTATTTACATATAATAAATAAAAAGCGAGTGCCGGAGCAAGCAGGACCCAAAGCAAGTGGGGCCAGAGTAAGAGGGAGAAGGGAAAGGGAATAAAAAGAGAGAGAATCTTCTTAATATTCATGTCTCAAAACAAATGCCAATTCTTCAAGCCCTTTTCTCATGGTGTGCTTCCCCTTCTGAAATATACAGAGTATACTGAAATTAATTTGAATTGTATTTCTTAACTACATTAAACAAGATCTAACAGTGGATTAATAAAGAACACAATTTAATAAAACATACTTCAATTGATAAATGTCATCACTGTGGTAAGGAGTGAGATGATATTTTGAAATGTCTTTTCTTGTGCATAAATATAATATTAAAATCTCTATGGGTTTTATTGTTATAGCAAAAGCAGCAATGTATTCTTATATTAACTTGTGTAAAAAAGTAATAAATTTTATAAGAAATTACTGCAAGTGGAACCATTTATTCCTCATTAAAATTCAAACTGTCCCCCATTTAATAGGGTGGTTTAGTGAATGTTAATTACAACATCCTTTTGTAATTAAAACAAAAGGTTACCTCAGAAGGGGAGAAGAGAAGAGGAGGAGGAAGTTGGACAACAGGGAAACAGGAAGGTAAAGAAAGAAGAAAGAGACAGGAGGAGAAAGTGGAGAGAAGAAGGAAGGGAAGAACAGAACAAAAGGGAGGTATGAGCCCAGCGGTGGTGACGCACGCCTTTAATCCCAGCACTTGGGAGGCAGAGGCAGGCGGATTTCTGAGTTCGAGGCCAGCCTGGTCTACAGAGTGAGTTCCAGGACAGCCAAGGCTATACAGAGAAACACTGTCTCGAAAAAAAAAAAAAAAAAAAAAAAAAAAAAAAAAAAAAAAAAGAGGAGGTATGGTTGGAGGAGTAAAAAAAAGAGGAAGAATGAGAAGAAAAGGAAGAGAAGGAGGAGAAAGAGGAGGGGGGATGAGAAGGAGCAGGAGGAGGAAGAGGGGGATGAGAAGTAGAAGGGAGAGGCAAAGGGGAAGGAGGAGAGGGAGGAAGAAGGGGAGGAGGGACTTTCCTTAGTTAAAGACTCCATCTTTTTTTCCCCTTTAAGAATTACTTCTCACATAATATATTGTGATTATGGTTTCCCCTTCCTCTACTTCTCTTAGTTTGACACTACCCCCCTCTTTCATCCAAATCCACTTCCTGTCTCCCATTAGGAAACAAGCACGTTTCTAAGGCATAAGAACAAAATAAAATGTAAGATAAAACAAAAACTATTAGTTTGGAATAGGACAAAACAAACAGAAGAAAACAAGAGCCCCAGAAAAGGCACAGAAACAGATATAAATACAGAGACCCACTTATTTCCACACTCATTAATCTTATAAAAACACTAAACCTGAAACCATTGCTGGGAATTAGAGAGTTAACCTGGTCTAGTTGCCTTGAGAGGTATGCATCATGAGTTTTTCAGGCTAGAGCCTGTGGCTCCTGGGGCACTGTGTGTCTTTCAGTTCCTACGAAATCAGGGCCCTCTTCCAGGCAGTGAAGCATTCAGATTGCTTCTGTATCTGTGTTCCCTAAAAGTCAGTGAAGCATACAGGGGCTTGACAGGACAGTTGGCCTCAGACATTAATCTTACGTACTCTGTATAGTTTGCAAATGTCATTGTATACTAGAAACTACAATTGTTTTGATCCTGGTAACCACAATTATATTTTGTTTCTGATGAAGGTATAAAAAGTCTGATTGTTTGCAATAAGCTTGTCTCGACCTCAGTTTTGCTAAGATCCCTCCATTCTGGCCTGGTTTTCATTTCTCTCTGACCATAATCAGGTAACCCTGGCTTGGCACTGGCACTTACAAGCCATAATGTATGCACAAAGGACCTGTAGGGTGAAAAAGAAGGGAAAAAAAACTATTTTTCCCAGTGAGACTCCTCTGGATAAAACAAAGTTTTCATTTGCAGATGGTTATCAAGTAGAGTTAGCTTAGGACTGGGAACATGTGTCCATTTCAACTTGCAGCTCTAGGATTCCATCTGGTACAGACCCATGCAGGCCCCATGCATGCTGCCTCGGTCTTCTCAAATTCACATGTACTTCAATCATGTTGACTAAGAGGACCTTATTTTATTGATGTCCTCAATCCCATCTGGCTCTTACACTCTTTCCACCTCCTCATCCTCAGGGTTCCCTGAGCCCTGAAGGGAGGGATTTAATAGAGATATCCTGTTTAGTGGTGGGTATTCCAAGGTCTCTCATTCTCTGCATAGTGTCTGGCTATGGGTCTCTGAGATGAAAGCTTCTGTGATGATGGCTAAGCAAGGATATATGAGTACAATAGAATGTCAGTGGGAATCATTTTACTGCTGCTTTTTGTTTGCTTGGTTAGTTTAGAACAATAGTATTTGGTTTTATGCTAGGGTCCCAGGCTATCTATTCTCAAATTCTTGGACACCCAAGAAATATCAGATTTGGGTTCCATCTTGTGGAGTGGGTCTTCAAACAAATCAGATATTGGTTGGTTACTCTCAAAACCTTTGTACCACCATTGCATACGCATATCTTTCGAGCAGACCAGCATAGTAGATCAAAGGTTTTGTGGTTTTTTAGTTCTTCTAGTCCCCAGCTTTCTCCAGTCTAAGGAGCTCGCCCAGGCCTGCATAGGGCCAGGCTGTCGGTCATCTCGTTTTTTTCTGGGAATCATTCTGATGTTCATAGGGCAGAGCACTGAGTGTACCCCTCTCTTCTTTGCCACCTATTAACATACACGTGAAAGATGTTAAAAATCACAATGAGTCCTGTCGGTGGATTTTTCCTTTGATGAGTATGTAGTATGTATCCCTATCTTTTCTGATTAGTTTTGGGGTGAAGTCTATTTTGTCAGACATTAAAAATGGTTTCTCTATTTTGTTTCTTAGGTCTGTTTTCTTGTACTGTCTTTTTTCCATCCTTTTACCCTGCGTTGATGTTTATCCTTGATGTTCAGTACTTATCTTAGATGCAGCAAAAGGATGGATCTTATTTTTATATCTAGTCAGTCTGTCCATTTTTATTGGGAAATTAAAACTATTGATGTTGAGAGATACCAATGTATGGTGGTTTTGATTCTGATTATTGTTGTTTTAGTAGTGGTCATTTTGTTGTTGGTGGTTGTTGAGTTGATGGTTGTGATGTGTATGTCTGTTTCTCCTCATTTGATTTTCTGGTCTGGAACCATTTATATCCTGTGTTTTCTTGGATGTAGTTAACCTCTTTTGTTGGAGTTTTTCTTTTAGCACTTTCTGTAGATTACTAGCTATTGTATAAATTTGATTTTACTGTGTAATGTCTTATATTCTTCACTGATTATGATTGGAAGTTTTTCTGGAAATAGTAAGCCAGACTGGCATCTGTGATCTCTTAAAGTCTGTAGAATATTTGTCCAGGTCGTTCTAACTTTTAGAGTCTCCACTGATAATTCAGGTGTTATTTCAATAGTCTGCCAATAAGTCTAGGCATCTAGGATTGGGAAGATTGTAAATCTAGGTACTGATATCTGGTCTTGCCTTTGTTGGATGTGTGGGGTTTTTTCCCTTGGTTTCTGTTTCCTCTCTGTTTTTTAGGAGGTTATGGTGGCTGTATGTGCCCGGTAAGGAATACTTCTAGTTGTTGCCACTGAGGCTTCCTGGTAAAATGTATTTCACTTTAAAATGGGGATATGCTAGGAGAGGGATACTAAGCAGTTATACAGTGGACATAAAACAGAGTGTTCCACCAGGATATGCTTAACCCCCTACAAATGGGGTCAACGAGGGAGAGTCTACAGCAAGTAGTCTGCTACAAAGCTGAGGATGAGACTGGGTAATTGGATATGGCGAAAATAAGGGAGTATGAAGATCTGAAGCCCAACATCCTGCTTTGCTGACCTACTTGCTTCTCTGGCAGGGTTGATGTTGGGTTTTCAGGTAATACCTGATGGATTCCAGGGTTGAGGTAACAGAATGTGTGAGAAGGAATGCTGTGGAAAAGATCTATGCAATCCACTAGAGATGGGCAGAGGGGAGGGCAGGCTACAACACATAGTCGGCTACAAAGTTGGGAGTGAGACTAGGGCACTGTATTTAGAGGAGATGAGGAAGATGAGAACATCCACAGTTAGACTACATGTTTCCTTGGCTTGAGTAAAGGATTCTATCTTTAGACCATTCCTATTTTATGCACATCTCAGCAGAGTCAAACTCTCTTCTTTCTGGTAATAATGATGCCCACCTTAGTTCCAGCAAAGATATGTTTCTTTTAATTTGATGGCAAAGATATTCCTTAATATAAATAAATATTTTGATGCTAATTCCACTTTCCTGGGAGAGGCTGCAGAGAAGGAGTGAATCAGTACACAGGTGACTTCTTGTGAACCTCCTGTCCACCTTAATTTGTAAAACAAAGGCTAGAGCCAGTGACTGGGCAGAGAAGGGGAGGTGGAGAAATAAAGGTTGGTGGGAGAGAGAGAGGGAGAGAGGACAATGGAGGAGCAGGAGGTGGAAGGTCAAGTGCGTGACTTGGAAAACCCACAAGTTATAAGGGTCTCATAGCTGGGGAATAGAGTAGTGTAGTGGTGAATCTGCCCAATCTAGGTGTGCAGCTTATATTCATAATTATTGAGCTGTTTTCTTTAAAAAGTCCTATTTGGGTTGGAGATCTATCTAGGATTGACAACAAACCTATCTCTTCAACAATGACCCAGGTTTTAGCAATTTTGAACACACACATGCTCAAACACACATACACACAAAGATACAAAAATAGGAGATGTAAATATACTTTTGTCTTTACCAAGTTTTGTTGACTGAGTCATATTCTTGCGTCAGATAGGCTTGAAAAGTGGAAAAGTAGAAGTGTGCTGATGTGACCTGTACTGGTGAGTGCCCGTGGGTCAGTGAAGTTTACTATACAGCTATCATCTTCTCCTGACAGTTCTGGACTCTGAAGCATGTTCCTTCCTGCTGAGTTATTAGGAACACTGTGAAGCAATGTTCTAAAGGAAGCAGTCACACTCAGGGAATCTTTAGATTCTGTTCAGTACAAGCTGAATATTCATTTCTCTTTGGAATTCTTTGGTCTCTGTGAATTTAGGTGTTCTCTGAACTGAAGCATGGGGCACAACCTTGGCTATCTCTGGAACACAACTTCTTTGTGCTCTCAGAAAACACTTCCCAAGAGATTTCACCTCAGTGATGCTGATCTCTTCTGTCACCACCTATTTCTCACTTCCACTTAACCAGCATCAATTGGTCCAGTAGTTTTCTTCTACTCTTGATTCTAAACCCAGAGCCATATGGCCAAAGCTGTCAAGTTCTGCTGCTTACTAGAGCTGAAACATGGCCTCCTTATTCTATTACATTATCACCAGGTTTCTGTTTCCAACTCCTTCACTGCCTATGCTTTGAACTCAGAGACCTCCATGGCTCTGTCTCCTGAATGCTGGTATTAAAGGTGTGTTCAACCACACCTGGACCTAAGCTTCTATTTGGAACTTGCTCTATACGGGACTGGCCTTGAACTCAGATATCTGCTTGCCTCTGTCTCCTGGAATTAAAAGTGTGTACCACCATGCCTGAACTTCCTTAGAGGTCATTACTCCCTTTATCTGTTTATCTCCTATAACATAGGATTCAGCTCCATTGAACTCCCTGGTGCCACAGTTCAAATCATCCTCAGCAACAAAGTCTTCCATATTTATACTAGGATAGCCCATTAAACCATCCCACTGCTTCCCCAAACCCAAAATCCACATTCCTCCAAACAAAAGCATAAGTCAGGTCTATCACGCCAATACCAAATACTGGTACCAACTTCTGTCTTAGTTAGGATTTTGTTGCTGTGAAGAGATGCCATGACTAAGGCAACTCTTATAAAGAACAACATTTAATTTGAGCTGGCTTACAGGTACAGAAGTCTAGTCCATAATTATCAAGATAGGAGCATGACAGTGTCCAGGCAGGCATGGTGCTGGAGGAGTCAAGAGTTCTACATCTTCATTGAAGGAGGCCAGGAGCAGACTGTTTTCAGGCAGCTAGGAGGAGGGTGTCAAAGTGCACTACCACAGTGACACACTTCCTCCAACAAGACCATACCTACTTCAATAAGGCCACACCTCCTAATAGGGCCACTCTCTGGGCCAAACATATTCAATCCACCGCAGATGGTAATAGCCTTTATTTGCAGTGAGGGTGGGAGTTGAGGACCTCCTTGGCCAACAACACTCATGTAGGTGATCCTAAAAAGCCAAAGCAATGGGATTGTCAACAACTTTATGCCTTCTGAGAACATAAATTTTTAACTTTTGTTTACTCTTTAACATGTACGGGCACAGACTGTGGTAGAGATTTTAGAGTCACCTGGGTGGAAACCTTCTGTGCCTTACCCAAATGTAAAGCTCCCAAATCTCACAGCTGTGCCTGGCTTCTGCACCCTTTGTTAACCCCACCCTTTATCATGGATTATGGCCTAGGACTTCATTTGTTCTTTGCAAGCAGCCTGTATGAACATTTTAAACTGTATTTATGACATAATTCTAACCTACGAATATTCTTAAATTCTTTATAACTCTTTTGAGAGATATATAAGTGTGCCTAATAGAACAAGGAATTGTTATATCAGTTAATTGGAAAAAATATTCACTTTCTAGATATTGCTTGCATTATTAGGTTAATGGAAACAATTATATCCACCAAAGAATTTATCTCTAAACTATACTTAATGTGACACAAATGCTATGGTAGATATAGATTTTTATTTACAAAAATTAAGAATTTAGTGTGTATTTTAAACAGGATATGGAGGATTGGAAAGATTCTAAGAAATTAATGAAGATAATTTAATTGTACCAATTTTCTCAGAATTTAAATTCCTGAAGAAAGATAACAGCTAGACGGGAGCATTGCTCATGACAATGGGGAATGGGGTTAGGGTAGGAGTCCAAATTTCTCAGAACCCTAACAGAAAAAAATGACCAATGAGAACCTATGTTCAACTCAGGAAAAAAAAATCAAAGAACCTAAGACAGGCCTGTAAATGCAAACAAAGTGAAAGAAATATAGTGTCTGGCTGGAAAGGAAAAGTTCCTGAAATAATCTTAGGAAAAAAAATCACATGAAACTGGAAATATATGAGCAAAGAGGTTCGGTAAGACATGCCACTGACCCAGGGAAGTAAGATTTTTCTTCTTTTGGTAAGTGGATGAAGCCCCCAGGGCCTTCTGCATACTATGCAAGTATACTCAAATATATATATATATATATATATATATATATATATATATATATATATTCAACTATAACCCAAACCTGCAGGAAACTTTAAGTTCAGAAAGAACTTCTTTAAATGCGTGTGAATGAATAGAAATACTGAGTCAATTTTGCAGGTGAAAAATCAAATGCCAGTTTATGCTTTGTAAGACACAACATGACAGCCTTCCATGGTGCCTCTTTGAGGCTGGTAGTGGACAGTGCATAATCCCAGCTACAATTATCAAAGTGTCTGCTTAATGGCAGACATTTCCTGAAACACACAACTTACCCCAGAAAGAAAGCCCATTGCAGACCAAAGTAATGACTACACAAATGTTTAATTTGATGAAACAATGAGGTTTTTATTGTGGTTAATAGCAGAGTATGAAGGAGAATCTATTTAAAGGAGATAAATGCCATTTACCAAAGTTAAATCAAGATCAAGTAAACTATCCAAACATTCTCATAACTATTTAGAAAATAGAATGTGTCATTAACTCCCAACCAAAAAAAAATCCCAGGGTCAGATGTTTTTTGTGCAGAATTCTTCTAGACCTTAAAACAAGAGTTAATACCAATACTCCTCAAACTAAATAGAAAAGTGGGAATTCTTTCTATGAAGCTACAGTTACTCTGATACCTAAACCATACAAAGTCCCAACAAAGAAAGAGAACTTCAGATCAATTTCACTTGTGAATATAGATACAAAAATATTCAATAAAATATTCACAAATCAAACCCAAGAGAACATCAAAACCATCATTCACTACAATTAAGTAAACTTCATCCCAGTGATCCAGAGATGATTCAATATATGAAAATCCATTTAAAAAAAAGAAAATCCATTAATGTAATCCACTATATAAACAAACACAAAGAAAAATCACATGATCATCATTTAGATGCTGGAAAAGCCTTTGACAAATTCCAACACCCCTTCATGTTAATAGTCTTGGAGAGATCAGGAATTCATGGCACATACCTAAACATAGTAAAAACAACATACAGCAGAACAATGGCTAATATAAATTAAGTGGAGAGAAACTTGAAGCAATCCTACTAAAATCAGGGACAAGACAAGACTGCCCACTCTCTCCTTAGCTATTCAATATAGTACTTGAAGTTTTAGGCAGAGCAATTAGACAACAAAAAGGAGATCAAGGGGATACAAATTGGAAAGGAAGAAGTCAAGATATCACTATTTGAGAATGTCCCACCGTACCACAGGGACACGTGCTCTGCTATGTTCACAGCAGTCTTGTCAGTGATAGCCAGAAGCTGGAATGTCCCTCAATGGAAGAATGTATACAGAAAATGTGGTTTACTTACACAATGGAATACTATGCAGCTATTTAAAATGAGGACATCACAACTTTTGCAGGCAAATGGATGGAACTAGTAATATCACCCTGAGTGAGGTAACCCAGAATGAAATGGACGTGCATGGTATCTACTCACTGATAAGAGGACATTAGCCCAAAAGTACAGAATATCCATGATACAACCCACAGATAATAAAAAGTTTACCAAGAAGAAAGGCCCAAGTAAAGATGCTTCAATCTCACTTAGAAGGGTGAACAAAATAATAACAGGAAGCAGAAAGAGTGAGGGATCTGAGTGGAAGAGAAGAGGAGTAGAGGAAAAGGGGGCAGGTTCAGGTATGGGGGAGAGAGGAGAGAAGCTCAGAGGATCAAGAGAATGAATGGAAATATGCAGCTGTGGGAGGTGGATGCAGAGTAGGGAAACCTCGGGAAAGTCCCAGACACCTGAAGTGTGAGAGGCTCCCAGGATTCAAACGTGTTGGCCTTAGCCAAAATGCCCAATAGTGGGGAGATAGAAACTAAAGTGACCATCTCCAAGGTAGACAGGGCCCCCAGTGGAGGAATGGCGTCACCAACCTATCTTCAAAAGAATTGTTCCTGTCTAAAAGAATTGCAGGAACAAAGATAGAGCAAAGATTGAAGGAAAGGCCATTCAGTGACCAGTCCAACTTGGGATCTATCCCATGTGTGGACAAGAAACCCTAACACTATTTATTACTGATGCTATGTTGTGTTTGCAGACAGAAGCCTAGCATGGCTGTCTTCTGAGAGGCTCTACCAGATGCTGACTAAGACAGATGCAGATACTTACAGCCAGCCATTGTACTGTTAGGGACCACTATAGAAGAGTAGGGGAAGGGTTGAAGGAGCTGAAGGGGATGGCAAACCCATAGAAAGACCAACAGTGTCGACTACAGCAGAGGACTGCCTTGTCTGGGCTTAGTGGGAGGGGGTGCACCTAATCCTGTAGAGACTTGATGCCCCAGAAGAGGGGGATGTAGAGGAGGTGAAGTGGGAATAGAGGAGGAGAGGGTAATACCATCTCAGAGGAAAAGGAAGGGGGATGGGCTGCAGAACTCTTGGATGGGGGACCAGGAACGGGGGCAACATTTGGAATGTAAATAAACAAAATAATTTTTTAAAAACAAGAATAACTCAAATGCAGCTGCATCACTATAAATCCCACCCTAACACAGGTGATTCTGGTAAAGTGCAAACCAGGAGCTCTCTGCACAGCTTGCAGGCAGCAGGACACTCAGGATATGAATATCACTTTCTGCAATTTGGCTGATCAGAATCTTCACCGACCCTTTACTTCATTTATTCTGGTAGCAGTCCTCAACAGTCTGACAAGTTTCTGTTCAGCTGGATTGTGACCCTTTATATACCTCCTGAAGTTCAGGAGCCTATACTTTCTTTCTTGAAAAATCTTTCAATTGGGAGAAAAACATAATACAATGATATCCTAGTCACATGGGTGATAGTATTGCCCAGAACTATGGAGAACCGGAAAACATTGCAAATAAGGGTACAGAAGCACTTGGGACACTGTGCAAGATTTAGGGAGTGCTACATAGAAGCTCCAGAGTCAGGTTACTGTTAAGCAACAAAGCCAGCCCCAAAATAGTATTGTTATAAGGGAAGGGCTAGACCCAAACTTGGAAAAAGAAACCTGAAATCATCCTGAGAAGCTCTTAGTAAAAAAATATATATATATTCATTTAATTTTAGTGTAAATTTGGATTAAGTCTTTGGTTTTTCCCAGTAGATTTGAAGATGAGAACAGAAGCAATGAAATTTGTTTGATAAAAGATAAAAACACATATCCATTCCAAACATGAAACCAGAATGTGAAGATCTGTTAGCAAGTGAAATATCACAATTAGGTTAAAACAATAAATTTTGGTATTGTGTACACAGTGGTTAATATCATTAGATTGTATACTTCGAAATAAGTGGAAACAGAATTTTGAATTTTCTCATAACAAAAAAAATTATACGGATCCAAGGAGATGAGCACACTAAATATCTAATTTGTGGACATATATGTGAGGATCACTATGCATCCATAAATATGTACAATTGTGTCAAATAAACCAACATGCAAAGTAAAAATATAGACATCTGAAGCAATCAAAGCCAGATATGAAGGTAATATGAGACTCAGAATTTGACCAGCTTCTCTTTACTAAAAAGAGAGGCTTCTGATGAGGGGAAGATGTGCTAGTGATGATTCACAAATGACATGCTAGTGACAAGCCACAAGTGACATTCAACATAATTTACATATAAAAGACACACAAAAGGGAGGCAGTATGCCTAGAAACTCCACAGGGCAAGAACTTCAAGGACGATCTTAATTATTGTTTATAGCTACATTCCCCTTCCAGTAGAAATACTTTGGGTCTAACAACAGCAATGTACTCGTGGAAAACTGACATTGAATTTGTAGCAAAAGTTATCTGGATGAGCTCATAAGGCTACTTCATCCAGAATTTATGCAAAACAAAAAAACCATTAGCTTTTGAAACTGAAATGACTAGACTACTGGGAAATCAGTGAAGAGTTTTGATATTGTAGAAAATATTGTGAGAGCAGATGAAATCCTTGATGAATGTATATTATTGATATGAACACAGTCATGTTAAGGCCTTCACTGCCTCAGATCCATGGGAATGGCAAAGCTTTCCCTGAAACAGATTCAGAAGAATGCCAAAGCTTTTGCCTAGTTAGAATAAAGATGTTGACAATGTGTTCTTCCTCCCAGATTAGCTAACCCACCTCCTCATTCATGCTATACAATGATCGTACTGAGTTTCTACAGTCCAGGGGGCCCTTAGTTCCATAACACACAAACTCTGACTCGTGTGTAGCTTCATAACTGCAAAAAAAACTACAGACTAAAGCAACACAAAATGTCCTCTATGGCAAAAGGTCACAGTGACAGGGAAATGTTAAAGAAAATCTCAGACAATGGATCAAAGATACTGTTTAATCTAACTTAGCTGGTAATGCTATCTCTAACAGCAGCCAGAACAATATATAAACAGCAGTGGAAAAAATAAAAAAGTGTTTATGTCTGAAGTAAACTTGGAGTCTTGTATATCTGTCTACAGTGACTCTCTTTTCCAGGCCCCAGTGATGCTCGCAGTTGTGCTGGCTGTAGTAGGTGGCTGGTGGTTTTTCCCACAGAGTGCATGACACACCCAATCCCAGCTTTTATGTGTGTGCACTGTTGTTTCTTCATTCTTGTCAACTGTGTAAGATCACTCTAAAATCAGTACAGGTCACAGCAATAAATAAATGTAGAAAAAAGGAACACTGGTTCCTTCCGGTCTGGGCCAGAGCACTGAGCAGACCTTGGATGGCAGCTCTGCCCCCAACATCCAAGAACCCAGAGGAAGCAGGGATCCCAGGTGCTGGAACTCAGGCAGTATCTTAGGTAAGCAGACAGCAGGGCCCGCCATAAACAGAGAGTGACTGGGAACCAAAAGGACCCAGGAAGTCACTCCCGGCCAGGAACACTGGTTCCTTCCTGTCTGGGCCAGAGCACTGAGCAGATCTTGGGTGGCAGCTCTGCCCCCAACATCCAAGAACCCAGAGGAAGCAGGGATCCCAGGCACTTGAACTCAGGCAGTGTCCTAGGTAAGCAGACAGCAGGACCCACCCTAAACAGGGAGTAACTGGGAACCAATAGGACCCAGGAAGTTACTCCTGGCCAGGAACACTGGTTCCTTCCGATCTGGGCCAAAGCACTAAGCAGATCTTGTGTGGCAGCTCTGTCCCCAACCTCCAAGAACCCAGAGGAAGCAGGGATCCCAGGCGCTCTAACTTGGACAGTGTCTTAGAAACTGAGAACTTAGATCTGAGAAGATCTGAGGCCTAGATCAGACCTCTGCCAGGTCTGCTGTTGTGTGGACCCCGGATTCCACCTGAGACATACTGGAAGGTCCACTCAATCCAGATCCACAGAGGAACAAATGAACTCAGAGCTTCAGACAACATATCCTGAGATATTCTAGAGGAGACACTGCACCCAGAACAGCAGACACCTAGCTGGACTACTACCTTGGAGGCACCATATCCTGAGGCATCCTAGAGGTACCACTGTAATCAGTGCAGCTGGAAAAGATCACAGAGACATCTGGACCCCTAGGAGATCAGACACAAGCTAGATAACAAGAAAGACAGGCTTCAGTCAGAGACAGCAAGTACAGGCAGCACTAGAGTTAACCAGATGGCAAAAGGCAAGAGCAAGAATGTAAGCAACAGAAACCAAAGTTACATGGCATCATCAGAACCCAGCTGCCCCATCAGAGCAAGCCCTGAACACCCCATCACACTAGAAAAGCAGGAATCAGAATTAAAATCACTTCTCATGATGATGATAGAGGGCTTTAAGAAAGACATAAATAACACTCTCAAAGAACTTAAGGAGAGCACTGGTAGACAGATAGAAACCCTTAAAGAGGAAACACAAAAATCCCTTAAGGAATTGCAAGAAAATGCAACCAAACGGGAAAAGGAATTAAACAGAACCATGCAGGATCTAAAAATGGAAGTAGAAACAATAAAGAAATCACAAAGGGACAATACCCTGGAGATAGAAAACCTAAAAAAAAAGATCAGGAGTCATAGACACAAGTATCACCAACAGAATACAAGAGATGGAAGAGAGAATCTCATGTGCAGAAGATACCATGGAAAACATCGACACAACTGTCAAAGAAAATGCAAAATACAAAAAGCTACTAACCCAAAATATACAAGAAATCCAAGACACAATGAGAAGGCCAAACCTAAGGATAATAGGTATAGATGAGGGGGAAGACTCCCAACTAAAAGGACCAGTAAATATCCTCAACAAAATTATAGAGGAAAACTTCCCTAACCTAAAGAAAGAGATGTCCATAAATATACAAGAAGCTTACAGAACTCCAAATAGTTTAGACCAGAAAAGAAATACTTCCCGCCATATAATAGTCAAAACATCAAATGTACAAAACAAAGAAAAAATACTAAAAGCAGTAAGGGAAAAAGGCAAAGTAACATATAAAGGCAGACCTATAAGAATTACACCAGACTTCTCACCAGAGACCATAAAAGCCAGAAGATCCTGGACCGATATCATACAGACCCTAAGAGAACACAAATGCCAGCCCAGACTACTATACCCAGCAAAACTGTCAATCATTATTGATGGAGAAACCAAAATATTCCATGACAAATCCAAATTTACACAGTATCTCAACACAAATCCAGCAGTTCAAAGAATAATTGGTGGAAAACTCCAACACAAGGAGGGAAACTACAACCTAGAAAAAGCAAGAAAGTAATCTTCCAAAAACCCCAAAAGAAGATAGTTACACAAACATATCTCCTCGGATGTTAGTCCAAAAGCTTGGATTAGCGAAGACTCAACCCATAGACCACCTGAAGCTCATGAAGAAGGACAACCAAGAGGGGATGTCTCAGTTCTACTTAGAATGAGAAATAAAAATGCTCAAGGGAGCAAATAGGGAAACAAAACATGGAACAGAAACTAAAAGAGGGGCCATCAGGAGACCTTTCCACCTGGGTATTCACCCCATGTACAGCCACCTAATCTAAACACTGTTGTGGATGGCTGGAAGTGCATAACGTGAGGAACATGATATAGCTGTCTCCTTAGAGGTCAGCCAAAGACTAAAACACTCAGAGGACAATGTTCACAATAAACCACTGATATGATCAGGGGTTTCCCAATGGAGAACTTAGTGAGAGGACTGAAGGAGCAGAAAGGGTTATTGACCCCAGGTGGAAAGCAACAATACCAAACAACCAGAGCCCCCCCAGGGTCTAAACCACCAGCCTGGGAACACATAGGGAGGGACCCAAGACTCCAGAGGTATATGTAGGGGACGATGGCCTTGTCGGACATAGGTGGGAGAGGAGTTTCTTGGTCCCATAAAAAAATGAATGAAAAATGAATGAATGAATGAATGAATGAAAACACAGTGGGGGGGGAATGTGAGGGCGGGGAGGGTATAGTGAGGGGGTAGGTGTGGTCACTGCCTCATAGAAGCATGAGGAGGGGGATGGGATAGGTTTCTGGGTGGTGGGAGGAAGTAGGCTAAGGGGATAAAATCTGAAATGTAAATACTACAACCAATTTTAAGAAGCGGGAAAAAAAAGTCTTCAGAACCAACATCTTTAAAAAAAAATGTCAGGCCCCTGGGGGTGGGAAATTTTTTTTTCTTGATACTAAAACTTGTTCTGAGAATTGTATATTGCAGAATACACAGCCTTGGTGTATCTACTCATCAAGCATACTGAGCAGACCTGCCCAAATCTCTGATTTCCTGGAATTCCATCTGGATTCAGTGAAGACACAGCATCAGAGGCTTATCAACTTACTCTCCCCCCCACCCCTCTTCTAATATCTCAACGCCCTTAATCAGCTTGAAGAAGTTAAAGAAGAGTCAGCGCCCCTATTCCCTGAGCTTGGGGACTAATGTGGTTAATAATGGTCTGTCTTTCTAGGGACAAGTAGTGGTTTTGTTGGAACAGGGAGGATTAGCTAGGACTTACTGCATAGCCATAACCTACTGGTAGAAATCTGTATAATTATTATCAAGATGAAGTTATAAATTCTTAAATGGTACAAAATTTACTTTGATCTCAAATTTAAGGTTTTCATTGGTACGAGCTCCTTATTAATATAAAAGTGAGATGAATATTGATACGCTCATGGGCATTGTGCCTGTATAACACCTTTAGGAATACAGGGCCTAGACCCAGCCTTTTTTAACTTTTTTAACTTATTTGGGATGGTTAACCTATGAGTTAAGGGACTATAGCAAATTCATATTTTTGAGTTTATTGTTAGGGTGCTTTCCATATTTTACTTAGAAATAGCTGAGAGGAGTTAACAGAAAACAGTCCAGGTTACCTTACATGGATAGTTGGTTTTCAAAACATCAGAAGTCCATAGAACTGATGCTACAAATATTTATATATTAATGTTCATATTGATTAGAGACCTGTCTGCTCCTGACAGCTTCCTGTCGTGGATTCTAAGAAGAAATTGAGCATCCTTGGAGTTACTCCAGTTGTGTGGTAACAGCCACGAGGCAAGAATTGCCTCTCTCCATCTACAGACAAATTACTGTCCAGAAAAGGACACACATGCAGAATAGTCGACTGATTATATCTGCCTAGACAGAGTAATCAGTCCTTAATAATCCTGCATCACCAAGGTCTGTCAGATGATTCTGGGCCAGAAGGCTGAAGATTTGATGCTCCAACGTTCGGTAGTATAGGGGCTTTTCAGGTGTTCAGAGGTCTCTATAAATTGGCTAAGTTTTAGAAGCTATGATTTGTGCTTCCCACAATTATAGTTAACTCAGTCATTCTGGATTTCTGACGGGGTTGAAAACTTATAGCTATTTACCGTAAGAGAAAAGATTTGAGTGGATGGTCGGCAGCTGACATTCATCCTAAAGCCAGGTTCAGAACTAAATGTTTTAGTTAGGATAGATGACAGAGGTGCTGGTTAGTCAACAAAACGATGGACTGGGTATTAAGACTATCTTGTACCTCACTGGTACAAATTGGCATAATTATGCTCTAATTGTATTTTGAGAGAAAAGTTTTATTTTAACAGGAAGGGTGATGTGTAGGAGGAGCTAAGGTAGGAGGAGTACTGAGAGGAAGAAAAGGAGTAAGAAGAGGAGGAGAAGAAGGATAGGAGAAGCTAGGTGATGAAAGAGAGAAAGAGGGGGGAGACAGGGAGGCAGATATTCATGTATCTCCACCAGTCAAAGATAGTTGTTATATCTAGGTTGGTCAGTGGGTTACACCTCTCATTGAACAATTCCAAACTTATAACGCTTATGATTAACATTATTTTAAAAAAATGTATAAATGCAAAAAGGAAAAGGGGGCATGGGATAGGGGTTTTATAAGGGGGAGGAATGGGGAAAGGGGATGGCATCTGAAGTGTAAATAAAATATCTAATAAAAAAAAGAAAAAAAAAGATAAAAAAAATGTAGAAAAAAATGTACCAACTTCTAAACACTATTTAGCCAAGCAAACATTTACAACAATTTCTATGATTAACTGTTCCTTCTCAGATATTCAAACACATTTTGTATACAGTCTTTATTCTAATTTATATTGTTTCTGCTATAATTATCATCCAAAAATGCATTTATGAGCAAGTCTGATCCCTATTACACTCTTCTCTTCTAACAATGAATCATTATTACATTACTGATACCATGTGATGAGGAAAATCTGACTCTTCACACAAATACATACACACACAAACACACACATACACAGAGAGAGAGAAAGACAGAGACAGAGAAAGAAAGTGAATGAGAGAGAGAGAGTCAGACAGACACAGACAGAGATGAATACACGGAGGGGGAGCAGTGCACATACCCACATCAATTGTCTAGAAATAACAGGTTAAAAGCTGAGCCTCGAGTGTCTATGGCGCCCTACAACTAGGCATACTTATAGCCTAGGTGAAAAGGAAGGATCCACTTACTGCCATATGGCATGATCCCAATCAGGTATCTAAATATGGGGAGTAGGGCATGTTTGTGTTTTTTCTGCAGAATGCTGAAGGAGCATGGTGGCTGCCAGAGTGATTGGTGAGACATGCTGATGCTGAGAAAAAAATGATGCTGACCTGTGAGCTTGCTGAGTGCCCTGACAAGGGTGACTGGGGAGCTGTATTGGACATATGTTCCTGACCCACCTTTGCTTTCCCATATTCCATATGGGACAAGCTGCCTTGCCTCAAGTTTTTAGAACTTATAGGACAGAAAATCAAAAAGAGAAGTTATAATGACTTGTATTTTTCTTTTTTGTTTGTTTGTTTTTTGTTTTTTGTTTTGTTTTGTTTTGTTTTGTTTTGTTTTGTTTTGTTTTTCACTCTTCAAAGTTTTATTTCACTAACTTCAGGTCAAATTTCCACAAAATTATTTTCTAATCAATTACTAGCCTTTTTTGGCTTCCCAAAATGGTAGTACCAAAAGATTTGTGGGTCAGGGAGAAGAGACCACTTTAAGAAGCATTGCATTTACTCATCTTCCAAAGGCAACAAAACAAAGCTTTAATAGCATCCATGAGGGCAAACAGGCAAACCAGGCCGTAGACACTCTTCAGCTTGTCAGAAATTAGACGAAGGAAAACCTATTCCACACCGATATAAAAGGTACTGCCATTAATCTCTTCTTTTTCTGTTGCTGCAACGTTTTTCTCCTTTTAATTATCATATCATGTAGTTTTTCAAGTCCTTCCTTTAGCCCATCTCCTATGATTGCACAGGTGGGCTGCAAATGCCAAGGAGTCGATGAGCTCAGTTCACCCATTGCTAACAACTTCTCAATCTCTGAGAGAGAGAGTTCCTCAGGTCTTGTTAGCAACTGTAAGCACAGGGACTCCCTGATTTTCTGATATCCTAGTTATTTTATGAAGTCCAGTTTTGGCTTCTTCCATTCTCTCAACATCGACAGAGTCCACCACAAACACGATGCCACCTGTGCATGGGGTATATGACTTCCACAGTGGTCTTAATTTCTCTTGACCACCTACATCCCAGAAGTGAAAAGTGACTGTTTTGGAATTGCCCAAGGTTACCTTAATTTTCTCAGTGTTAAATCCTTTGGTAGGTATGGTATTTACAAATTCGTTGAACTGCAGCCTGTATAAAACTGTTGTCTTTCCAGCACAGTCCAAACCCAGAATAACAATGTGAAAGGACTGAAAGGACGGCAGGCTGGACAGGATGAAAGTCTGGTCTGACAGTCCATTCCCCATTTCCAGCTGCAAATGGTGTCCCAAACCGAACGCGTTCTTCTTATCTGCTTACAATTTCTCTTCCTAGGTGACCAAGCTACACGATTGCTGACTGACGGTCCTCCGTCATCCCGCCTCTGCGGCTGTCAGGGCAGTCTGTCCCAGGGCAGCAGCGAGGCTTGACAGCGGCTGGGCCGATGCCAGCACCAGCTGGTTAACGGTGCTCCGACTTGTATTTTTCTTAAAGGTGACCAGTTATTTGGACTCAATCATGGACTGGTCTAGAAATCAATCCAGTATTGGAAATAACAGTCTTCATTTGGAAGGCTGCATCTGGACATTTTCAGAGACATATTTGGAAGCTAGCTGCAGTTCTCTATGATGTTATGATAGCAAGAGATAAAGTTGGGGCAGGATATGGATTTCAAACTGGTATTAGTACATGTGATAAGGCTCTTTTAATTGTCAAGTTAAAATTACTTTTGTTTCTTCTACAGTATTTATTGTAAGTTGCGTTGACTGTATACTTTCTAATTGTGTTAGTGTGCTTAAACCTAGCATGTCTGTTATGGGGGTCTATCAACCAGCTTTTGTCTTATTGCCCTGAGTATTATAGAACCTTGGTTTTATAATACTCAGGGCAATAAGAAAAAAAGCTTGCAAGTGCTGGAAGAAGTGAGTTAGGTTTTAAGCAGAAGCAAGAGGGTATTAGGCTTGATTATTGCTGGTATAACAGCTTTAATTACATTAATTGCTAGCACCACTGCTTCTGCAATTGCTTTGACACAAGTTATGACATATACTTTTATTAATTGTTTAGCAAAAAAAAATGTTACTAATGTGTTGAGTATACAAGAAGATTTATATAGGTTTGCAGAATAATGGATTGATGCTTTATATTCTATTGAAATTATCAGATGGAGGTTCAGGGTTTAAGAGTTAGGAGCTATCTCGAGTGTCATGCCAAATACCAATGGATTTGTGTTGCTTCTAAAATTTACAATGATAGTCATCATAATTAGAAAAAAGTTTAAAGATTCTTGTAGGATGTTTGGCATAATTCTAACACTCTCTGGATGTTTTAACTTTGCATACTGAGATTATGAGTGTAAAGAATGCTGCTTTGCTGAGCTTTGATGCTGCAGATAATGCTGATAAAATTATCTATCACTTGAGGTCTGTATTTTCATTTTGATCAAACCTCTAGAATGGCATATATAACTTGAACAAACTAGCCCTTTTTGTCCTGGGAGTACTTTTATTTCTGCCCATCTTGTTAAAGCTTGTCTCTAACAACATCAATATGTTGGCAGCCAAAGTACATGAGTCGAAACTGAAAATGGACCTCCAGACAGAGTTATTAATTTAACAGGCTGGCAAGCCAAGGACAGGTAAGATTCTGCACAGTGCTTTCCAACCTAAGACAGTACTGCATAGTTTTTGATAATGCATATTTCATGATGGGTAAGGAGGGCATTCTTTTCAGAGAGACCTAAGACAGGCTCAGTCTGGTTTATACAATAAAAAAGGGAGTTGTGAAGAGCTTTGGGGGCTGCCTGGCAGGAATCTGACATTGGCCAAGGACAAGGAAATGGACTGCATGCAGGAATACAACATTAGTCTAGAACAAAGAAGTAATTTCAGGCAGGAATCTAAATCTTAATCTAGAACAAAGAAGTAGGCATGAAAATGAGTAGGCTAGGACAGAGAAGTAGACTCTGATATTTTGGTCATCCTGATAAGCCCTAGAAATAGTGATCATGGGACTCTATTTATTGTCCTGCTTGTTCTTTGATTATCTGGGTTTAATGTATTGCTTGTTCTTTGACTATTTTCATCTATTATATTGCTAGTTCCTTATCCTAGCACTGACCTTAATATTTGCATGTAATGTATATTGCATAAAAGAAAAAAAGGAGGAGGAGGGATGGGATAGGGTGTTAATTTAGGGGGGAATTGGGAAAGGAGATAACATCTGAAATGTAAATAAATAAAATATCAAATAAAAAATAGAATACCAAAAAAAAATTATCATGGTGGGGAAAGGGATTGGGGATATCCTCTTGGAAATAGAGGGGAACAGAGGAGGAATGGTATGAGGAACTGTCAGGGGATGGATCAGGAGGGGGATAATGACTGGACTGTAAAAATGATTAAAGATAATAATGATGACAATGGTCTTACAGAAAGCAAGTTTACATTTTAGCAAGAGTTTTGAATATTCATGACCTCAAATGAGGAAATAATTTTTATAAACAAGAACTGAGAAAGGCAGGAGAAGTCAAAGAGTTAGACATCTTTAATTACATTTATTTAGCCATCCTACTTTTTATATAAACACTTTTAATTTTTCATGGTGAGATAAGAGCAGAATCTCATTGAGCCTCAGTCTCCTGAGCCAGGCAAACCTCAGGGAAGTAAAGCATGGTGGGCAGACATTGTGAGATGCTGGCTACAAACTTTACATCTGCTTCACCTCCATGCAGAAGAGAGAGTAATCTGGACCCTCGGGACAGTCCTGGATGTCAATGACCAGATGTGGCTGCCAGTGGTCAGGACCTGTCATCTCAATGACAAACACTATGGTGGTGGTGGTGGTGGTGGGGAGGATGGGACTATTTAACTGTTTGGTCTCAATAAAGCAGAAATGGTGAGGTGCAGATAAAGATCTGAGGTGATCACCCAAATTCCCTCTGCTTCTGATGGAGCCCAATCATCCCTTACACAGCAACATCAGTAAGGATCACAGGTATGTGGACTATTGAGGTCCAACTACCCTCCTGTATGAGCCTGAAGGACACTATTTCCATAGAACTGCCCTTCTGGAATGAAGAAATTGTCCCCCAGATCAAGGAGAGGAAAAGGGTCTTGATTGCTGCCCATGGAAACAGCCTTCAGGGCATTGTCAAATACCTGGAGGGTCTCTCAGAAGAGGCCATCATGGAGCTAAACCTATCACTAGTCAATTCCACTGTCTATGAATTGGACAAGAACTTGAAGCTCATCAGGTCCATGAAGTTCCTGGGAGATGAAGAGACAGGATGTAAAGCCATACGAGCTGTGACTGCACAGGGCAAGGTGAATAAGTGAAGGAGAGCAGGCAGACTCCTTGCCTCTTCATGCCTCCTGCACACTTCCACAGCAGCGGTCATATCGACTACATCTTTAGGATTTTTTTTCCCCTTGGGATAGTTGTTTTTATTTCTAAGTTTTATGTTTTGGTTGTTTTGTTTAGTTTTATTTTGGTGTGAGACATTTTATACAGCCTAGACTGGCCTTGAACTCACTATGGAGACCAAACCATCTTTAGGATCTTAAGTTTAAGTTGTAGCTGCAGATGGGAATATGTGCCCCCCCCATTTTCATTTTATCATTTTATTCCTCCACCCACTCACTTCATAGAATCTAGTCAAAATAACACCTTTGGGGAGAGGGTGCAGGTTCTTGGTTGACATTCAGGGATGACTCCTCTTACCAGGAGAATTTAAAGGTAGTAATTATAGATTTTCTCACTTCTTTGTTTATAAAGGGTATGTGTAGAAAGAGGTCAGGGAGGAACTAAGGTGTGGCATGACCAATGAGGAAAAGCTGCAACCTAGTTTTGCCCTGGGACACAGTAAGGTAACTGGGGCTCCAGTCATTCTAGTGTAGGGTCAAAGTAACTTGCATGCTGACTTAAAAGATCCATCCTCTCTGACCCTGAAAGAGCTGCATGCCTCAGAAGGATCAATCCTGTCAATTCTATGTGAGATAGTGAGCTATCACACACACACACACACACACACACACACACACACACACACACACACACGCACGCACATCAGTATATGTTGGCACACAAAAGGCCCTTTGAGGTTTCTAGTGGCTGTTGAAATAGTCCCATGTGGTCACCAGAAAATAAGTCATTCCTCATATCAATTGAGATAAGCTTCTCCCCAAGGGTCGGGAGTACCTCTTGCCTTGTTTTGAAAAGGTGAAGTGTACCTCAATCATGTCCAGGGGTTTTTGTTTTGTTTTGTTTTGTTTTGTTTTGTTTTGTTTTTTGTCTTTCTCAGTCTAAATCATGCTGTGGCTGCTTGACCCTCCTGTATGGGTTCAAAACTTGTTTGGGCACAACTACTAAGTCTCATATAATAAAAAAAAAATGTGCAACAAAATATGAGTAATAACAGTAACAAATTTAATATTTGTTGTAAGAAATTTTCCCTATGGGGTGGTAGACAATATCTGGAGCTTTTACCCAGTGTGTGTGTGTGTGTGTGTGTGTGTGTGTGTGTGTGTGTGTGTGTGTCTGTGTGTGTGTGTCTGTGTGTGTGTGTGTGTGTGTGTGTCTGTGTGTGTGTGTCTGTGTGTGTGTCTCTGTGTGTCCCTGTGTGTGTATGTATGTATGTACGTATGTATGTATGTATGTATGTATGTATGTATGTATGTATGTTGCATAGATGGACCCCATCCTTATTCTTAATTTTTAGCCTGTATACTCAAGTTTCTCCAGAAAATTCCAAGACTTTACTTAATTAGGGCCTAACTGCATACAACCGGCTGGAGGAAGTGACTGGATTCTCAGGTGAAGGTCCAATGATCTTGCCTAGCTCCTTTCTTTTTTCAAAAAAATAAATTAACTTTTAACAAGCCCAGCTCTGATTATTTTAGCATATCTAGGGTTATTATTGGGCCATTTTAGACTGCAGATTTGATTTGATTTGACTTGATAACTAGATTGTGTGTATCAGCAGATAGAGGCAGATAACCCTAAAATCTATCTTGTTATAACTTTAATAAGTTATCTTGTAAAGTCATTAGGCTGTATAATACTACGAGTATCTGTAACCTAGAGGCCACTAAACAAAAAAACTATAAAAACCAGACATCTACAGAAATTCAAAAAATGTTAGCATTTGGTTGTATTTGTTTTCTTTGTGGATTTTCTTTTACAGATTTTTAACCGTAACCAATAAGCTTACAAATCTTAAGGTTCAGAAAGTTTGTATTTTTGCTGTTTTAAAGAGTATAGTATCTTTTCTTAGGTTGTTTTATTTGTCTCTTTGTCTTAGCATCAGATGATCTTCTGATTCAGGACAATGATTTTGGAGGAAATTTTAAAAAAAAAAAAATGCTTGGGTTGGAAAACAGATGCCATACCTCAACTCCAGAGCCAGCTTTTTAAATAAAGAAGACCAGCATAAAACAGTATTTTAATATTAAACATACCCAAAAAAACTCTTAATCCCTGCAGTGATCATATGGGGAGACCAGAACAGAGTACAAAGAAGGTGTAGAGATAAAAAAAATTCTGGATACAGACCAGTTGTGTTAGCACAGAGAGCAGCAGGTAGCAGAATTGTGGGCTCACGTTGTCCAGGAGGTATGAATGCCCAGAGTCCCCATATTGATCCATCCCTGAGTGGCTGAAGCCAGAACTCCATGGTTATAGACAGGAGAATCTGGGAGATAGAACAACCTGGAAGGAAACATCTATCATAAGCAGAGTGAGGAGAAATGATCTCAAATAAGAGGACATAGAAAAGCACCTTACATGCCTGTGGGACCTAAACAGTAGGCTCCTGTGAGCAAATAAGAGGGATATAGATTGAGCAAGCATCAGTGGGGAGCTGTTGTAGCCAGGAGCAGCCTACTTCACAGTAATCCTGAAAATATTGCATGGAGCTCAGGGGCAGTTTGGCTGTGCTTAGTTTGGTTCCCATTTCTGCAACAAATCTTGAAAACACAAATAAAACAGACAACAAAGAACAACAGAAAAAAGACAGTATGACAACATAATCTGAGAAAACAAAAACCAGAGAAAATTCAGACATCCCTTCACTCATATACCAAAACCAGAAAAACAGTAGGGTGTCTCCTCTGTCCCAGAGACTGGATCTACAATTCTGTCAGATCTTACTTTCTATCTCTCCAAATGTCTGGACTCTAAAACAGAACAGAACAAACAACTCACCAACAGGGCCAAGTTTCAGAAGCATATTGGCCAGTGATTCTTGCTTTCAACTTTCAAATTTAGGATGGTTGCTGTATAGAATACCCAATGCATATCAAGTCCACTTTGCACTTGCTCCCTCTCATGTCTGTTCCAGACCCCTTGCCCTATGTCTGGGGACTCCTTGGGATCTCGCTAGGGCCTCCAAACGTTAGGAAGTTTGTAAATCCTTGGGAAAAGACTGTAGACACAATCCAGTTATAAGTGAAATATTTATTGATTAACTGCTAGTAGGATGAACAATCTCTGAGCCAAAATTGAGATTTCCATGTAGCAGGGGTATGGGAAACAATTTTTAAAGGGGAAGGCCTTCAATATCTAGGCAAGTAAATAAAAACTGTTGTGTTCTGCCAAGTTAAGTGGTTAATACAACTCTAAACCATCTTTAGGTATCTGTTTAAGAAAGTTACAGAAGAAAAAAAGCAGTCATATAATGATTAATATATAGACATTACTGTACATTTTTGCATGGGAATCACTGAGTCATGGTTACTGGAAAGTTATCTTCCAGGGACTGGAGTCAGAGACCAATGGCTGGTAGGTACCAACATGGATGCCTAGCATAAAATGGAGCTATAACACTTATTTCATCTTCTCATCCTTTGTCCTCCAGTGACTGTAGTTGGGAGGATATCATGCCTCATTCCCTGTGGGTATACAATATTGGTTTTGGTCTTCCTTTGTGGGTTTTTGTTTGTGTTTTTTTTTTTTTTGCTTTGTTTTGTTTTTTACAAATATTTGAATACAGAGGCTCAGATTTTTATTGGATATTTTATTTATTTACATTTCAGATGTTATCTTTTTTCCTCATTCCCCCCACCTCATAAACTTCCTATCTCATCCCTCCTCCTCCTTTTTGCTTTTATACCATTTTAGTTACATGCAAGTATTAAGGTCAGTTCTAGGTCAAAGAACTAGCAATACAATAGATGCAAATAGTCAAAAAAATAAGAAAGACAATAAAAACAAATAGTCAAAAAACAAACAAGGCAGTAAACATTCCCGTGATCACTCCTGTGATCACTATGTCTAAGGGCTTATCGGGATGACCAAAATATCTGAGCCTATTTCCTGTCCTAGCCCAAAGTCATTTTCATGCCTGAAGCCTACTTCTTCATTCTAGCTTAAGATTTAGATTCCTGCTTGAAATTACTTCTTTGTTTTATCCTAATGTCAGATTCATTCCAAGCAGCCCATTTCCTTGTCCTTGGCCAATGTCAGATTCCTGCCAGGCAGCTCCAAAATCTCTCCACATCTCCCCTTTTTTATTGCATAAACCAGACTGAGCCTGTCTTAGGTCATTCTAACAAGAATGCCTTCCTTACTTGTCGTGAAATATGCATCATCAAAAGCAATGCACTTCTGTCTTAGGTTGGTAAGGCTCTGTGTAGAGTCCTTGGCTTGTCAGCCTGTTAAATTAATAACTCTGTCTGGGGGTTCATTTTCAGTTTCAGGTCATGTACTTTGGCTACCAATATGCTGATGTTGTTAGAGACAAGCTTAACACAATGAGCAGGAATAAAAGTATTCCCTAGTAATTGTGTTAGTGTGTTGAAACCTGGCATGTCTGTTATAGGGGGTCTATCAACCAGCTTTTGTCTTACTGCCCTGAGTATTATAGAACCTGGTTCAGACTTTAAGAGTAAGGAGCCATGTCGAGTGTCATGCCAAATACCAATGGATTTGTGTTACTTCTAAAACTTAAAATGATAGTCATTATAATTAGAAAAAAGTTTAAAGACATTTACAGTGTATTTGGCATAATTCTAATATTCTCTGGATGTTTTAACTTTGCATAGTGAGATTATGAATGTAAAGAATGCTGCTTTCCTGAGCTTTGATGCTGCAGATAATGCTGATAAAATTATCCATGGCTTGACGTCAGTATTTCCATTTTGGTCAAGCATCAAGAATGGCATATATAGCTTGATCATGTTAGCCCTTGTCAAAGCAAACTTCTTGTGTCAAAGCTATTGCAGAAGCAGTGGTGCTAGCAATTAATGTAATTAAAGTTGTTATACCAGCAATAATCAAGCCCAATACCCTCTTGCTTCTGCTTAAAGCCTAACTCACTTCTTCCAGCACTTACAAGCTTTTTTCAGAAAACCAAGGTTCTATAATACTCAGGACAGTAAGACAAAAGCTGGTTGATAGACCCCCATAACAGACATGCCAGGTTTAAGCACACTAACACAATTAGAAAGTATACAGTCAATGTAACTTTCAATAAATACTGTAGAAAAAACAAAAATAATTTTAACTTGACAATTAAAAGAGCCTTATCACATGTACTAATACCAGTTTGAAATCCATATCCTTCCCCAACTTTATATCTTGCTATCATAACATCATAAAGAACTTCAACTAACTTCCAAATATGTCTCTGAAAATATCCAGATGCAACCTGCCAAATGAAGACTGTTATTTCCAATATTGGATTGATTTCTAGGCCAGTCTATGATTGAGTCCAGAGGATTGCCTAGTCCTGCAGTGACTAGATGCACCAGGATGAATTTATACACAGTGTGGGAGCATCGCCTTCTCATTGGAGAAGGGTAGGGAGGCTTGGGGGAGAAGCTTTCTGAGGGAGGGAACTGGGAGGAAAGTGGGGCCTATGATCGAGAGGTAAAGTTAATTAATTAATTAATGAAGAAAAAAGAATGACCAATGAAAAATAAGAACAAACATGGAATAAACCTGGCTGATAATGAACCCCCAAAGAGTTAAGGGCTATTCCCCACAAAAGTAATAGACTATCTCATAAAATCTCAAGGACCAAATATGAGAAACTTTTCAAGTGTTTGTTTTGGGGAGTTCATACAACTCCCAAAACAATATAGGCAATTCTGCTGTCCTTGGTTGCTTCCTAGTATTTAAATACAACCATGAAGACATGGCTAGGAATTGATCTGTGTCTGACATGGAAGCCTTCTGCTTAGGATTAGCTTTCATAGCACTAAATAGCTCTGAGAAAATTGCCAAGAATCAAACAACAACAATAATACTACCTAGCTACAAACCACAATAATCACCAGTCTAGAAAGAGGTACAATAGAATCACATGCATCTTGGATATAACCAGCAGTTGTATAATTGGATTTAAGCCTCTCTCAAGAGAAGAAAATTTGTGTCTCAAAAGGTAAATCAAACCAACTATTCAAAACTGGAACGTAGTGAAAAACCTACCAGGGCTACTTTCTAAAACCAGTATAATTTCTTTTTGCCTCCTCAGTAGTTATCCTTATCCCCACAGATAATTCTAATTCTCATACCTTATCAATAAAGCCTCTTTTTGCATAAGAATTAGATCATACTGGAAGATAAAAGTAGACAACAAGCAGAGGAAAACTGACTGTGGTGTGTTTAGTTCATGTTGACCCATCTACTCTACACCTAAAAAAGACTAAAGGAATGTTTCTCAAGAAGAGAATGATTATAAGAGCCAAAAACCAGGATATCTACTCTGAGATAGTATCTTCTACATATGACATAAAAGGTATAACTATAAAATCTCAAACACATGGATGCCTAAGCAAGACCTGAACAATAATGACACCAGTTTGCACGACAGTGTGGATGGGGTAAATCTCACAAGGTCCTACCCTAGATGAAGAGTTACAGGCAATTAATATCTGCTGAGAGAAGGAGAATCAAATGTTCAGGGATGAGCCTAATTTATTATCCAATACAAAACGGTCAGTCAACCCAAAACATAGATAAATTGAGAGATGATAGATAGATAGATAGATAGATAGATAGATAGATAGATAGATAGATAGATGCAACACTAAACAGACTCACGATGTATTCATATATCATGCTCAAAGGTGCTTGTGCACATACACATACACATTAAAAGGTGCCATAAATTAGAGAAAAAGTGGATAAAAGTTAAAATGGAGAGGAATATGAGGTAAAGGTAGAATGATATAAATACAGTACAAATATATGAAATTATAAAGTCAACTTATGGAAAATTCATTACATTAAAGGAAGTGATATCATTTTAGTTCTTTCATTTATAAATAAACAACAATGTTAGAAGTAGAAATATATGACTAAATATAGTATTTCTAATTTTAAAAATAGAAAATTAAAGCATAAAAGATAAATGTTTGGAACAAAATTTAGCAATTGTAATATGATATTAATAAACTATAATGATGGAAAATGTACACAAAAATAATTCTATAAAGCAGTGGTCCTCGACCTTCCTAATGCTGCAGCCCTTTAACATGGTTTCTCATGTTGTGGTGACCCCAATCATAAAATCTGTTGCTACTTCAGAGCTGTAATTTTGATACTGTTTTGAATCATAATATCTGATATGTAGGATATCTAATATGTGACCCTCAAAGTGGTCACAGCCCACAGGTTGAAAAGCCACAACTGTAAGGGAAGAAAGAAAGGATGAGAAGTGTGAGATCATCCTTGTATGTGAACTATCATCAAACGATATGATGATTATTACAAATTACAGACTCATATTGTAAACACTAAATCACCAGCAAGAAATCAAAATGCCTAGTGAATAATTTAAAGATCAAATGCAACACTAAGTATATTTATTCAAAACAGTAGTAAAAATCAAACAAAGACATAACAAGGATGATAGGGATTAAATTTTAAAAATCAACTTAAATACATTATTCATAATTGCAATGTATAAAAAATCTAAAATTTCCACTGAAATGCAAAAGTTATGCTTAATTTTGGAAAATAAAGATTTAAACGTAACTGGCCAAAAGGCATACTCTTTCACCTTAATCACAAGCTGGTTACCAGTAGAAATACAGGACAGATATATTGGAAAAACACAATAAGAAAGCTCAAGTCTCCCCTTCCACCTCTGGCCTGGATACTGGTGGCTTGAGCAGTCTCCCAGCTGAGCTGCTCTTCTCTGGAAACTGAGTCCAGAGGCACCCTAGGGAAAGCACAAACCACAGAGCTGCAGAGGCACCCAAGAGAGGTCAAGGACCTTAGAGCTGCAGGCATCCTAGAGAGGACACAGCCCGCAGAGCTGCAGAGCGGGGGGACACCATATCCTGAAGCATCCTAGAGGAGCAACTACATTCAGAACAGCAAACACCTAGCTGGTCTACCACTGTGGAGACTCCATATCCTGAAATATCCTAGAGGAGCCACTGAACCCAGAGTAGCTGGAGCTCAGGATCATAGAGTCATTTGTACCCCGAGGAGTTCTGATACAGCCAAGATAACTGGAAAGGCAGACTCCAGTCAGAACCAGTGAGTGCCAGTAGAACTACAGCTAACCAAATGGCAAAAGGCAATCGCAGGAATGTAAACAACAGAAACCAAAGTTACTTGGCATCACCAGAACCCAGTTCCCCCACCATAACAAGTCCTGAACACCACATCATACCAGAAAAGCAGGACTCAAAATTAAAATCACTTCTCATGATGATGATGGAGGACTTTAAAAAGGACATAAACAACACTCTCAAAGAATTTGAGAAGAATGCAGGTAAATAGATAGAAGCCCTTAAAGAAATGCAAGAAAACACAACCAAACAGGTGAAGGAATTACAAAGAACCGTCCAGGATCTAAAAACTGAGGTAGAAACAATACAGAAACCACAAAGGGAGACTACACTGGAGATAGAAACCCTAGGAAAAAGATCAGGAGTCATAGACTGAACAGTGCTCTACTCAATGATAACTTGGTCAAGGAAGAAATAAAGAAAGAAATTAAAGACTTTTTAGATTTAAATGAAAATGAAGACACATCATATCAAAATTTGTGGGACTCCATGAAAGCAGAACTAAGAGGAAAAATCATAGCTCTAAGTGCCCACAAAAAGAAAATGGAAAGAATGTACATTAATAAATTGACAGCACACCTGAAAGCATTAGAACAAAAAGAAGCTAATATTCCCAAGAGGAGTAGACGGCAGGAAATAATAAAACTCAGGGCTAAAATCAAACAAGTTGAAACAAAAAGAACTATACAAAATATCAACAAAACCAGGAGCTGGTTCTTTGAGAAAATCAAGAAGATAGACAAACCCATAGCCAGACTAACCAAAGGGCGCAGAGACAGTACTCAAATTAATAAAATCAGAACTGAAAAGGGAGACATAACAACAGAAACTGAGGGAATTAAAAAAAATCGTCAGATCCTACTACAAAGGCCTATACTCAACAAAATTGGAAAATCTGGATGAAATGGACAATTTTCTACATAGATACCAGGTACCAAAGTTAAACGAGGAGCAGATAAACCATCTAAACAGTCGCATAACTCCTAAAGAAATAGAAGCAGTCATTAAAAACCTCCCCACCAAAAAAAGTCCGGGGACAGATGGTTTTAGTGCAGAATTCTATCGGACCTTCAAGGAAAAACTAATACCAATTCTCTTCAAACTATTCCACAGAATAAAAACAGAAGGAACAATACCCAATTTGTTCTATGAAGCTACAATTACGCTCATACCTAAGCCTCACAAAGACCCAACAAAGAAGGAGAACTACAGACCAATCTCTCTTATGAATATCAATGCAAAAATACTCAATAAAATTCTCGCACACCGAATCCAACAACACATCAAAGCAATCATCCATCATGATCAAGTAGGCTTTATCCCAGGAATGCAGGGATGGTTCAATATTCGGAAATCCATCAATGTAATCCACTACATAAATAAACTCAAAGAAAAAAAAACCACATGATCATCTCACTAGATGCTGAGAAAGCATTTGACAAAATTCAACATCCCTTCATGTTAAAAGTCTTGGAAAGATTAGGAATTCAAGGTCCATACCTAAACATAGCAAAAGCAATATACAGCAAGCCAGTAGCCAACATGAAACTAAATGGAGAGAAACTTGAAGCAATCCCACTAAGATCAGGGACCAGACAAGGCTGCCCACTCTCACCCTACCTATTCGATATAGTACTGGAAGTCCTAGCTAGAGTGATTAGACAACAAAAGGAAGTCAAAGGGATACAAATAGGAAAGGAAGAAGTCAAAATTTCACTAGTTGCAGATGATATGATAGTATACTTAAGTAACCCTAAAACTTCCACCAGAGAACTCCTAAACCTGATAAACAACTTCAGTAAAGTGGCTGGATATAAAATCAACTCAAACAAATTAGTAGCCTTCCTCTACTCAAAAGATAAACAGGCTGAAAAAGAATTTAGGGAAATGACACCCTTCACAATAGTCACAAATAATATAAAGTATCTTCGAGTGAATCTAACCAAGCAAGTGAAAGATCTGTATGACAAGAACTTCAAGTCTCTGAAGAAAGAAATCGAAGATCTCAGAAGATGGAAAGATCTCCCATGCTCCTGGATTGGCAGGATTAATATAGTAAAAATGGCCATTTTACCAAAAGCAATCTATAGATTCAATGCAATCCCCATCAAAATTCCAAATCAATTCTTCATAGAGATAGAAAGAGCAATTTGCAAATTTATTTGGAACAACAAAAAACCCAGGATAGCGAGAACTATTCTCTACAACAAAAGAACTTCTGGGGGAATCACCATCCCTGACCTCAACTTATACTACAGGGCAATAGTAATAAAAACTGCATGGTATTGGTACAGAGACAGGCATGAAGATCAATGGAATAGAATTTAAGATCCAGAAATGAGCCCACATACCTATGGTCACTTGATCTTTGACAAAGGAGCTAAAACCATCCAGTGGAAAAAGGACAGCATTTTCAGCAAATGGTGCTGGTTCAACTGGAGGTCAACATGTAGAAGGATGCAAATCAATCCATTCATACCTCCTTGTACAAATCTCAAATCCAAGTGGATAAAAGACCTTAACTTAAAACCAGATACACTGAAACTAATAAAAGAGAAGGTGGGAAAGACCCTCGAATACCTAGGCACAGGGGAAAAGTTCCTGAACAGAACACCAATGGCTTATGCTCTAAGATCAAGAATTGACAAATGGGACCTCATCAAATTGCAAAGCTTCTGTAAGGCAAAGGACATTGTCAATAAGACAAATCGGCAACCAACACATTGGGAAAAGATCCTAACCAATCCTACAACCGATAGAGGGCTAATATCCAAGATATACAAAGAACTCAAGAAATTATACTCCAGAAAACCATATAACCCTATTAAAAATGGGGTACAGAGCTAAACAAAGAATTCTCAACAGAGGAAACTCGAATGGCTGAGAAGCACCTTAAGAAATGCTCCACATCCTTAGTCATCAGGGAAATGCAAATCAAAACAACCCTGAGATACCACCTCACACCAGTCAGAATGGCTAAGATCAAAAACCCAGGTGATAGTAGATGCTGGCGAGGATGTGAAGAAAGAGGAACATTCCTCCACTGTTGGTGGGATTGCAAGCTGGTACAACCACTCTGGAAATCAGTTTGGCAGTTCCTCAGGAAACTGGACATAGCATTACCTGAGGACCCAGCTATACCACTCCTGGGCATATAACCAGAAAATGCTCCAACATATAACAAGGACATATGCTCCACTATGTTCATAGCAGCCTTATTTATAATAGCCAGAAGCTGGAAAGAACCCAGATGTCCTTCAACAGAGGAATGGATACAAAAAATGTGGTACATCTACACAATGGAGTATTACTCAGCTATTAAAAATAATGAATTCAAGAAATTTTTAGGTAAATGGATGGATCTAGAAATTATCATCCTGAGTGAGTTAACCCAATCACAAAGAACACACATGGTATTTACTCACTGATAAGCGGATGTTAGCCCAAAAGCTTGGAATAGCCAAGACTCAACCCACAGACCACATGAAGCTCATGAAGAAGGAAGACCAAGAGTTCTACTTAGAACAAGTAACAAAAATGTTCAAGGGAGCAAATATGGAAACAAAACATGGGACAGAAACTGAAGGAAGGGCCATCAGGAGACCATTCCACCTGGGTATTCACCCCATGTACAGCCACCTAATCTAAACACTGTTGTGGATGGCCGGAAGTGCATAACGTGAGGAACATGATATAGCTGTCTCCTTACAGGTCTGCCAAAGACTAACACACTCAGAGGACAATGCTCACAGTTAACCACTGAGCAGGGGTTTCTCCAATTGGAGAGAGGACTGAAGGAGCAGAAAGGGTTTGTGACCCCAGGAGGAAAGCAACAATACCAAACAACCAGAGCCCCCCAGGGTCTAAACCACCAGCCTGGGAACACATAGGGAGGGACTATGTAGTGGAGGATGGCCTTGTCGGGCATAGGTGGGAGAGGAATTTCTTGGTCCCATAAAAAAATAAACACAGAGTGGAGGGGGAGGAATGTGAGGGTGGGGAGGGGATAGTGGGGGGGAGGTGTGGTCACTGCCTCATAGAAGCATGAGGAGGGGGATGGGATAGGAGATTTCTGGTTGGTGGGAGGAAGTGGGGTAAGGGGATAAAATCTGAAATGTAAATATTACAACCAATTTTAAAAAGGAAAAAAAAAGAAAAGTTGTTAGAACAACATCTTTAAAAAGAAAATGTCAGCCCCCTAGGAAAAAAAAATTTTTTTTCTTGATACTAAAACTTGTTCTGAGAATTGTATATTGCAGAATACACAGCCTTGGTGTATCTACTCATCAAGCATACTGAGCAGACCTGCCCAAACCTCTGATGTCCTGGAATTCCATCTGGATTCAGTGAAGACACAGCATCAGAGGCTTATCAACTTACTCTCCCCCCACCCCTTTTCTAATATCTCAACACCCTTAATCAGCTTGAAGAAGTTAAAGAAGAGTCAACGCCCCTATTCCCTGGACTTGGAGACTAATGTGGTTAATAATGGTCTGTCTTTCTAGGGACAAGTAGTGGTTTTGTTGGAACAGGGAGGATTAGCTAGGACTTATTGCATAGCCATAACCTATTGGTAGAAATCTGTATAATTATTATCAAGATGAAGTTATAATTTCTTAAATGGTACAAAATTTACTTTGATTTCAAATTTAAGGTTTTCATTGGTACAAGCTTCTTATTAATATAAAAGTGAGATGAATATTGATACTCTTGTGGGCATTGTGCCTGTATAACACATTTAGGAATACAAGGCCTAGACCCAGTCCTTCTTTAACGTTTTTAACTGATTTGGAAGGGTTAACATATGAGTTAAGGGACTATAGCAAATTCATGGCTTTGAGTTTATTGTTAGGAGGTTTCCCATATTTTATTTAGAAATAACTGAGAGGAGTTAACAGACAACAGTCCAGGTTACCTTACATGGATAGTTGGTTTTCAAAACATCAGAAGTCCATAGAATTGACGTTACAAATATTTATATATTAATGCCCATTCTGATTAGAGACCTGTCTGCTCCTGACAGCTTCCTGTCATGGATTCTAAGAAAAAATTGAGCATCCTTGGAGTTATTCCAGTTGTGTGGTGACAGCCACTAGACAAGAATTGCCTCTTTCCATCTACAGACAAATTACTGACCAGAAAAGGACACACTTGCAGAATAGTCGACTGATTATATCTGCCTAGACAGAGTAATCAGCCCTTAATGATCCTGCATCACTAAGGTCTGTCAGATGACTCTGGGCCAGAAGGCTGAAGATTTGATGCTCCAACGTTTGGTAGTATAGGGGCTTTTCAGGTGTTCAGCGGTCTCTATAAATTGGCTAAGTTTTAGAAGTTAGGTTTAGTGCTTCCCATAACTTCAGTGAACTCAGTCATTCTGGATTTCTGATGGGGTTGAAGACCTATAGTCTCATAGCCAATCCTGGCTATTTACTTTAAGAGAAAAGATCTGAGCAGATGGTTTTCAGCTGACATTCATTCTAAAGCCAAGAAAAAAGCCAGGTTCAGAACTAAGTGTTTTAGTTAGGAGAGATGACAGAGGTTCTGGTTAGTCAATAAAATGATGGACTGGGTATTAGAACTATCTTGTACCTCACTGGTACAATTAGAAATATGTATGCTCTAATTGTATTTTGAGAGAAAAGTTTTACTTTAACAGGAAGAGTGATATGTAGGAGGAGCTAAGTAGGAAGGAGTACTGAGAGGAGGAGATGGAGTAAGGAGAGAAGATGAAGGAGAGGAGAAGCTAGGTGATGAGAGAGAGAAAGAGAGAGAGGGCATGGAGGCAGATTTTCACATGTCTCCACCAGTCAAAGATAGTTTTTATATCTAGGTTGGTTATTGGGTTACGCTTCTGATTGAGCATTACCAAACTTATAAATCCTTTGATTAATATTTTTTAAAAATTATATAAAAGCAAAAAGGAAAGGGGGGCATGGGACAGGGGTTTTCTAGGGAGGGGAAATGGGGAAAGGGGATGGCATCTGAAATGTAAATAAAATATAAAATAAAAATTTTTAAAAAGGACAAAAAAAGAAAGCTCAAGTGATGATTAATTAATATTTGTAACAGTAAACTTCAAAATGTTAACTACCAAAAAATAAAAGAATATTTTATGATGATAAAAGAAAACTTAGAAAATATGCCAGTGATATACATTTGGTCCTTAATATGCCAATGACATTCATTTGGTTCTTTCTAGCTTTCCTATTAACAGAAACTTCATAAGGTGGGCTGGAAAGATGGCTCAGTGGTTAAGAGCACTGACTACCCTTCCAGAGGTCCTGAGTTCAATTCTCAGCAACCATATGGTGGCTCACAACCATCTGTAATGGGGTCTGATGCCCTCTTCCAGTGTATCTGAAAATAGCTACAGTGTACTCATATAAAATAGATAAATAAATCTTAAAAAGAAAGAAAGGAAGGAAGGAAGGAAGGAAGGAAGGAAGGAAAGAAAGAAAAGCTTCATAAGGCAAAAACTTAAAACATTGAAAAGCAAATAAACACATCTGATATTTTACTTTGGAATTTCAAAACATGTTAATAACTCTTTTTCAGGTAAAAGAGATTAGGGGAATTATGTTTTTGTCATTCTGACCAAAATATTTGACAGAAACAATTGAAGAGAAGTAGGGTTTATTTTGTCTTACATTGTCAAAAGCTCTTTGGTTCACTATGTCAGTAAAGGAAGGCTTATAGAAGTCATGGCTGTGGGAATGTAGAACAGAGACTACTGAGGCCATGTCCTGTTAGACCAAGTAGATGGCAAGACCATAACTAGCACTTGGCTATAACTTAGAAGATCAGCCTCAAGGCTGAAGAGATACCTCAGTGGTTAAGAGTACTTGTTGCTTTTGCAGAGGACCTTGATTCTGTTTCTCTGCATGGGGGCTGACAAAAATGTAGTTCCAGGGGATCTGACACCCTCTTCTAAACTCCATGGCACTAGGCACACACATGATACATAAGGAAACCAATAATACACACAAAATAAATAAACAATCATACACATAACAAAATAATATAAACAGTCATATACATAAAACAACATAAACTATCTTAACAAAAGAAACACAGCTCTATTAATCCACTTCTGTCAGAGATATGCCAAATCCTAAACAACTTACAGTATTCACAACAGTGCTATCATCTAGAAAATGAGCAGTGAAAATCTAAGCCTGTTGGGGACATTCAAGACTCAAACCATAACAGTTGCCAACGATGAGTATACCCTGAGCTCTTTGCTGCTCATGATATACTTGGTTTTAAAGCTAGCTTGGTTTTGCTCATCTGCAATGTCAGCACCAGGAAATGAGAGAAGAGAGACTAAGGGAAGCCCAGAAATTCAGAGTAGTCTCAGTACTACAGTTAAACTCCTTTTAAAAAACCAAATAAACAAATAAAACAAAAACATAAAATAAGTTCAAGTAGTTAAGAGAACTATAATTATATAAATTGCATTTTTCTGGAAACTGTGTTAAATTATAAGTAAATGGTAGAAATGTCTATAACTTCTGAAAATTTTGAAAGTTACATAACATACTACCGAATGAAAAATACACATATACTTTATGAGTCACATAAGAAATATCAGAGAAGCCAGAAAATATTGTGGGTTAAATAAAAATTAACACCCATACACACACAAAAGAAATCCCAGCAAATAAAGATTCCTTCTAAATAAAGTATTTAAAAATATTTAAATTTCAAACACAGTAATAAAGAAACTGTCTAAAGTCAATGTCATCTACAACTATACATCATAAAGCAATTAGAGCCGGACGGTGGTGGCACATGCCTTTAATCCCAGCACTTGGGAGGCAGAGGCAGGCGGATTTCTGAGTTCAAGGCCAGCCTGGTCTACAGAGTGAGTTCCAGGACAGCCAGGGCTACACAGAGAAACCCTGTCTCAAAAAACAAAAAATAAATAAATAAATAAATAAATAAAGCAATTAGATAAGAATAGAAAAAGCCAAAGTTAGAAGATAATTTGCTAATAAAATGAAAGCAAGTGTAACTGAAAATTCCAAAATTCTTAGCAATCAGAAAAATTAATGAAGTAAATTTTTGAAAAGATAAATAAATTAAAACTTCAAAAAGAATGAATTCACTTACATTAGGAAAGAAACACAGAATGTTTATAGATCTGCACACATGTAAGAATGTGATTATGATTTTGTATTGTTTGATGATTTATGAAATGGAGAAATTCTTTGAAGGACAATCATATGAAAGAAATATACAGATGTCCACATCTTACAAAAACAAAAGCAGGGTTTCCATCTGCACCCCGGAGCTGACCCTGTGCCCCAACTATCCACACCCCAATCCCGCCTGGAGAGAGCAGGTTTCCCAGGAGTGCTGACACACATAACACCTAACATCACAGACTCACAGGCTTACAAAGACCAGCTTACATCACAGATAACCAGACGGCAAGCGCAAGAACCTGAGCAACAGAAACCAAGGCTATTTGTCATCATTAGAACTCAGTTCTCCCACCATAGCAAGCCCTGGCTACCCAACACATCAGAAAAGCAAGAATCTGATTTAAAATTGCATCTCGAGATGATGATTGAGGACTTTAAGAAGGACATAAATAACTCCCTTAAAGAAATACAGGAGAACACAGGTAAGCAGGTACAAACCTTTAAAGAGGAAATAAATAAATCCCAGAAAGAATTACAGGAAAACACAACCAAACAAGTAAAAGAATTGAACAAGACCATCCAAGATCCAAAAATGGAAATAGAAACTGTTGCGGCCCTCTCCACTCCACGCTTGGCGGCCACTGTTTCCCTGCCCAAGCTGCCACTCCGGTCTTCAGGTCAGGGTCTAGCGAGAGAGAGAGTGGGAATAAAGGGGAAGAGATGCAAAGAATGGAGACAAGACAGAGGTTCTGATCAAGTCTCAAGTCTCGTTTATTGAAGGGAAATATGGGGTATTTATATGCTTTTGCCATGTGCCTTGTAGGCGCGTGGATACCACGTGCCTTGCAGGTGTTGATATGACGTAAGCCTTACAGGCGTGGATACCACGTGCACCTTATAGGCATGTATGGCATGGATAGCACGTGGACAGCACGTGAACTGCATGCCTTGCAGGCGTGGCTACCACGTGCACCTTGCAGCTGGGGGCAGTAAACAGCAAAAGAAAATATGTTGGATATCAGAGTGTGCTTCAGCTGTTGTAGGCTGTTGAAAAACAAGTCTCACATCGGGGTATATGGCTCAAGATGGCTGCAAAGCTGATAGCCGCTTTCTGCTAAAAGTTGGCTCCCAACAAGAAACAATAAAGAAATCACAAAGGGAGACAACATTGGAGATAAAAAACCTAGGAAAGAGATCAAGAGTCATAGATGCAAGCATCACCAACAGAATACAAAAGATAGAAGAAAGAATCTCAAGGGTAGAAGATACCATAGAAAACATTGACACAACAGTCAGAGAAAATGCAAAATGCAAAAATCTCCTAACACAAACATCCAGGAAATCCAGGACAAAATGAGAAGACCAAACCTAAGGATAATAGCAAGCTTCTGATTTAAAATTACCCTTCACAATAGTCACAAATAATATATCTTAGTGTGACTCTAACCAAGCAAGTGAAAGATATGTATAAGAACTTCAAATCTCTGAAGAAAGAAATTGAAGAAGACCCCAGAAAATGGAAAGATCTCCCATGTTCATGGATCAGCAGGATTAACATAGTAAAAATGGCCATCTTACCATTCTAAAAATAGTCTACAAATTCAGTGCAATCCCTATCAAAATTTCAACTAAATTCTTCACAAAGATAGAAAAAGCAATCTCAAATTCATTTGGAACAACAAAAAACCCAGGATAGTAAAACTATTCTCACTGATAAAAGAAATTCTAGGGGAATCACCATCCCTGACCTCAAGCTCTACTACAGAACAATAGTGATAAAAACTTCATGATATTGGTACAGAGGCTGGCATGTAGATTAATAGAATAGAATTGAAGTCCCAGAAATGAGCCCACACACCTATGGTCACTTGATCTTTCACAAAGAAGCTAAAATCATTCAGTGGGGGGGGGGGGAGCAGCATATTCAACAAGTGGTGCTGCCTCAAGTCTCGGTCAGCATGTAGAAGAATGCAAATTGACCCATTCTTATCTCCTGTACAAAGCTCAAGTCCAGGTGGATCAAAGACCTCCACATAAAACCAGATACACTGAATCTATTAGAAGAGAAACTGGGAAAAAGCCTCAAACAAATGGGCACAGGGGAAAACTTCCTGAAGAGAACACCAATGGCCCAGGCTCTAAGATCAACAAAAAGCAAATGAGATCTCATAAAATTGAAAAGTTTCTGTAAGGCAAAAGACACTGTCATTAGGACAAAATGGTAGCTTACATTGGGAAAAGATCTTTACCAATCCTACATCCAATAGAAGACTAATGTCCAATATATACAAAGAACTCAACAACTTAGACTTCAGAGAAACAAATAACCCTATTAAAAATGGGGTACAGAGGTAAACAAAGAATTCTCAACTGAAGAATCTTGAATGGCTGAGAAGCACATAAAGAAATGTTCAATGTCCTTAGTCATCAGGGAAATGTAAATCAAAATGACCCTGAGATTCCACCTCACACCAGTCAGAATGGCTAAGGTCAAAACTCAGGTGACAGCAAATGCTGTCGAGGATGTGGAGAAAGAAGAACACTCCTCCATTGCTGGTGGGATTGTAAGCTGGTACAACCACTCTGAAAATCAGTCTGGCAGCTCCTCAGAAAGTCTGACATAGCTATACAACTCCTGGATATATAGATATATATAGATATATATAGATATCTATACCCAAGAGATGCTCCACCATATAACAAGGAGACGTAGTCCAGTATGTTCATAGCAGTCTTATTTATAATAGCCAGAAACTGGAAACAACCCAGATGTCTCTCAATGAGGAATGGATACAGAAAATGTGGTACATTTACACAATGAAGTACTACTCAGCTATTAGAAACAATGACTTCAATGAAATTCCCAGACAAATGAATATATATAGAAAATATCATCCTGAGTGAGGTAACCCAGTCACAAAAGAACACGCATGGTATGTACTCACTGATAAGTGGATATTAGGAAAAAAGCTCAGAATATTCATGATTCAACTACAGACCATATGAAGATCAAGAAGAAGGAAGACCAAAGTGTGGATGCTTTGGGGAACAAAATAATCACGGGAGGTAGAAGGTTGGAGAAACTTGGGAGGAAGACAGGAGGAGAAGAGAAAAAAAGGGGACAGGATCATGTGTGTGAGGAGATGGGTGAGATGTACAGAGAGTCAGGAAATTAAACAGAGGTGTGTGGCAATGGGGGATGGGGAACTGGGGAGTTGCCAATGGAAAGTCCCAGATGCCAGGAAAGCAAGAGGCTCCCAGGACCCAAGAGGGAGGACATTAACTGAAATACCCAACAAAGGGGAAAGAGAACCATATCCAGAGGTTAGGGGCCACCGACCCTTCTCAAAATTTTAACCCAGAATTGCTCCTGTCAAAAGAAATACAGGGACAAAGAGTGGTGCAAAGACTGAAGGAAAGGCCATCCAGAGCCTGGGGATCCATTCCATATGCAGCCACCAAAGCCAGGCAATATTGCTGATGCCAAGAAGTTCTTGATGACAGAAGCCTGATATGGATATCTCCTGAGAGGCTCTGCCAGAGCCTGACCAACACAGATTCGAAAGCTAGCAGACAACCATCAGACTGAGTACAGGAACCCCAATGGAGGAGTTAGGGGAAGGACTGAAAGGGATGAGGGGATTTGCAATCCCATAGGAAGAACAACAATTATCAACCAACCAGAACCCCCCCCCCAGAGTTACCAAGGACTAAACCACCAACCAAAGAGTATACATGGAGGGACCCATGACTACAGCTGCATATGTAGCAGAGGATGGCCTTGTCAGGCATCAATGGGAGAGGAGGCCCTTGGTCCTGTGAAGGCTTGATGCCCCACCGTAAGAGAATGCTAGGGTAGTGAGGCAGTAGTGGGTGAGTGGGGGAGCACCCTCATAGAAGCAGGGGATGGGATGGGGGGTGGAGGAAAGGGGATGACACTTGAAATGTAAACAAATAAAATAACCAATAAAAAAGAAAATGGAAAAAATAAAAGCAGAAACAAAATGTCAACCTAATATTGTAAGTATAGACACAGCAATCTATAATTCTTACAGAAAGACTAGAATACTTCCTCAGTATCTGGTTAGCCCTGGTAATTAAATTGATATATATGAAACCTAATGTATGCAAATTTTTACACAGACAAGGAATTCTCATAGAAAAAGAAGAACCACATGTCTTACATACTGGAACAGAAAGAATTGTGGGAATGTAAATAAAATACATGGGGAAATTAGAGAACGTGATGATTTTAATGAAATGCCTACCATAGTGTCAGGTACTTGAACATTTGGTCCTCAGTTGGTTGTACTGTTTGGGTAGGTTTAGGAGGTGTGGCTGAGCTGGAGGAAGAAGGTCACTGGGATTACATAATTAAAAGACATCTACCATCTTGAGGTGACCCTCTTGGATTCTTGCTTGTAGTTCAAGATGTGAGTTCTCGGCTTGTTCCTCCAGACACTGTGCCTGTCTGCTCTACACTTCTACACTGTGACAGTGATGACCTCTATCCCTCTGGGGCTGTAAGCTCAGATAAACCCTTCCTGGTCATGGTGTTTTATCACAGCAATCAAAAAGGAACTCATACAGAGGTTGTTGCTTTAATGGACTTAGTTCTCTATCCATGTCTCTAGTGATAAACGTATATCCTTCTTCCTTATTCTCAAAACTAAACATAAGCCCTCATTTTGAAGTAACTAAAAAAAGTCATGGAAGAGGAATAAAGAAGAAAACTGTTTTTATTTTTCTGGTGTTATGGTTATCTTTCTAGTTAATCCCCAGTGATATGATTTTTGAAAACACTAAGGAGATCTAGCATTATCATAGAATGAGAGATTAACATGCAAATATTAACTATATATTCACATTAAACTCTTAAAAGGCATTTAAAAATCTATCATTATATAATAAAAAAATAAAAATTTGCAAAAACAACTGTAGATAGGAACATTTTTATACTGAAAACTACAAAACACTGAAATGGCATCTTAAAATTGCAATGTTCGCTCAAGATATCAATTTCCCTCAATTTACTGGTAGAGAAAATTTCAAGAAAAGTTTAGTAGATGATTTTCAGAAAGTGAGCGACAGGTTCATAAACCACCACATTTTGTGACACTTTCCCACTACAAGCTCATACCTTGCATTTTCCACAGCTTGTTTCAAAGAGTTTCTTGCCATTACCTGCCCATTGCTGCATAGAAACACCCCAAATATTCAATGTTTGTAGAAAAGTCTGTTTTAGAGGTGTTTATCTGTGAATGCCTGACTCTGCTTCTGGCACAAACAAGTCAGGGTTTCCCCAATGCCTACAGGACATACCAGGAAAAAAAATCTGCTCAAGAAAGGGAAGGTAAGTGGCTGCCATCTCTTTTGCGGCATCATGGCTGCCCTCCAGCCTCTGGTGAAGCCCAAGATTGTCAAAAAGAGGACCAAGAAGTTCATTGGCACCAGTCAGACCGATATGTAAAAATTAAATGAAACTGGCGGAAACCCAGAGGCATTGACAACAGGGTGCGGAGAAGATTCAAGGGCCAGATCTTGATGCCCAACATTGGTTATGGGAGCAACAAGAAAACCAAGCACATGCTGCCTAGCAGCTTCCGGAAGTTTCTGGTCCACAATGTCAAGGAGCCAGAAGTGCTGCTGATGTGCAACAAGTCTTACTGTGCTGAGATTGCTCAGGACACGTCCTCTAAGAACCGGAAAGCCATCATAGAAAAAGCAGCACAGCTGGCCATCAGAGTCACCAATCCCAACGCCAGGCTACGCAGTGAAGAGAATGAATAGATGGCTTGCGTGCATGTTTTGTGTTTAAATAAAACCACAAAACTACCAAAAGGGGAGGGGGGAAGGTAAGGAAACACCAGGGGCCTGCAACCAGGCAAAGGACACACCTCCAATAACTAAACTTCTTCCTGTGTCTCTATTCCTTCAAGGTTCTATCATTTCTCAGTGGATCTTCACTCAGGACTGCCTTTTCCCCAACAGAGCCCTAGGGAGAATAGGTAGGAATGACTAATAAAATACAAAGGCAGCCCACTGAGAAACTGCATAGTATTTTCTTTCGGTAAAATATAGTGAAAGAATAAAAATAGCCTTATAGCTTACATCTTATTTCTACTTTCTGTTGATGTGATAAAAGGCCCTGATCAAAGAAACTTAAGGGAAAAAGAAGTTATTTTAGTTCCAAGTTCAACTTAAAGTCCATCATCCAGAAGTCAAGTCAGCAGAAATGAAACTGGCCATATGTCTAAAGTTACAAAAGCAATGAACACGTGCGTGCTGTGAAGATACCCTTCTCCACTTATTCAGTACAAGATTTCAGCCAGCAGATGACACCACCTGCAGTAGGCATGTTAAGATTCTTAATTTAAATCAAGATAATCTATTAAAATTCAATTCAATTTCAAATAAAATCAAGATAATTGCCCACAGGCATAGGCAGATAACCATCTGTGATGGGTTGTATATGCTTGGCCCAGGGAGTAACACTATTAGGAAGTGTAGCCATGTTGGAGTAGGTGTATTATTGTGGGTGGCATGGGCTTAAAATTCCTAACTACCTGGAAGTCAGTGTTCTGCTAGCAGCCTTCCAATTAAGATGTAGAACTCTCATCTCAACCTGTACCACGCCTGCCTAGACACTGTTATGCTCCCGCTTTGATGATACTAGACTGAATCTCTAAACCTGTAAGCTAGTCCCAAATAAATGTTGTTTTTTATAAGACTTGCCTTGGTCATGGTATCTGTTCACAGCAATAAAACCCTTAGACACCATCTCTCAGATGATTCTGGATCCCTTAAAGTTAACAATTACTACCATTACAACTCTAGCCCTTGGCACCTTGACATCAAACTGATCAACTCTTGACCCTGTAGGCTGATGACCATGTTATAATATATATAAAAAATAAAATAACATTCTTACAACATATAATGTCCAATGTAAATTTTCTTAGTGTAAGTAGAAAAACCAAGAGCACAGAAATAAGCAATCACACCTAAGCAAAACCAAAATCCATCTGGAGAAACAAAAAATTCTAGAGTATGCACTTCTGTAGCACGCATACTAAAATTGAGTGATACAGAGATTCGCATGGCCCCTGCACTAGGATGACATGCAAATTTATGAAACATTCCTTATTTTCTATGAAAGGCTTTACCCAGCAGCTGATAGAAACAGATGCAGAGACCCACAGCCAAACATTAGGCAGAGCTCATAAAAATCTTGTGGGAGAGTGGGGAGGAGAGATTGATGGAGCCAGACGGGTGAAGGACACCATAAGAAAACCTACAGAGTCAACTAACCTTGGCCAACAGAGGCTCACAGAGTATGAACCAACAACCAAAGAGCATGTGTGAGACAGACGTAGGCTGTCATAGGTGTACAGCTTGGTCTTCCTGTGGGAGCCCTAATTACTAGAGCAGGGGTTGTCTCTGATTCTGTTGCCTGCCTTAGAACACTTTGCCCTAACTGGGATTCCTTGTCTGGGTTCAATAGGAGAAAATGTGCCTAGTCCTACTGCAACTTGATATGCCATAGAGGGTTGATATTCATGGGAGGCTTCTCCTTTTCTGAGGAGAAAGGGTAGGAGAAGGGAGGAAAAGAGGGACTGGGAGAAGACAAGGGGAGGGAAGCTGCAATTGTGATATAAGGTAAATTAATTAATTTCAAAAATTCTAGAACTTCATGTTCATAATCTGATACTCATGTTATTAACTGGCTCTGAATTTGTGTGTATCCATCCCCTCCAACACTGCTGCAATCAACACACAGATAGATTCTCTCCTGGGCCACTTCCACTTCATATTCTCAGCTCTCTAGATCTCTTTAAGTCAGGCCCCATGGTTCTGGCATCTCCAGTTTCCTGGGATCTCTACTATAAGATAGTCTCTTCATAGCCTCATATAGGATCTGTTGAAGTCCTCCCTTCAAAGTTCCAAATCACAACACTCATTGCCTAGACCTGCCTTTTCTCTTAAACTATGATGAGAAGCCCATGACCTCTACACCCAACCTGGGATTTTTCATGCCTATAAAGCCAGCATGACTGTCAGGGGTGAAAAAGAAGAAAGAAAAAGAACACACAAAATAGCCAGCCTCTCTAGCAATTACAACTACTTTTTTTAGTATCAACCCAAATGTTCTCTCCCCTTCAAGTGTACTCTAAGAAACAAACTAGTCCACTGTTTTTAAACTCAGTTTCATTCAGGCTTTCAGGACAAAGGCAGAACAAAGTCAGACTCTGTCAGGAGCCATCTAGGAAAGGCTAAAGGCTGGCAGATATTCTTTCTGAGTTTCACTGTGGACTGTGAACTTCAATGAATGAGTCCTTGCAGTCAAGACCCAAGAAATGATATTTCAGGATTCGATTCCTGCTACTAATATGCCTTTCCTATCGTTATTAAATTAATATAATAACCCCTGAGCCCACACTATTGGGCAGATTTTCTATAGACCAGCGAAGATGTCCTGTCTTGTAATAATGCTATACAGACAAAAAGATGATTTCTTAATTCCTAATGATGATTCTATAAGAATTTCTAAAATTATACTACTAATTATTAGACCTTTTATCATAGGACTACTATTAAAGCTCTCTCTGATATATGAAAACTCCAATTAGACTCTGCCAGACTTCAAATGTCACAAGTTAATTGCTTCTGAGATAGAAAGAGCATATTTACAACCTAGAATACATTCCTTAGAACTGTAAAACAATTAACCAAAGGTCATAAAAGGTAACAAATGATTTATTGTAGGTACAATGCCAGAAGATAAAATATTGACTGTTTTATCTATACAAAACTTCATTGTTAACTTAGACTTAAATTATAGGTTTTAACTTTCAATGAACCTGCGGATTTAGTGACAGAAATATCTAGTTAGATAGCAAGTCTTAATGAAAACACATGTAAACATCTCTGTTGTAAACCTGTTATTTTATTTATGATTTTAATTTATGTTTAAACTTGCAGTAAACTCTGGAAATAGATACCATGCGATCTATTCTCCTAAAAAAGTACAAAAAAATAAAATAAAAATGATGACATTAGCAGGCAGAAGGAGAGAATGGGATTGTGAGGAAGAAGAAGAGAATAGTACACAGAATGCAAAGAGAAAGAGAGACAAAGGAGGAGCTACAGACAGAGCAGCAGGAGCAGGCAGCCTTCTCCTTACCATGGGATGGAACAGGTTCTTTCTTAACAGCAAAGTAGGTTTAGTCTTACTAAGGAGAAAAAAAAGCTTTCTTTTTATAAATTTGGGTTTAATTCATTTAGCAATAAAAAGGTAAAGCTTTTTCTTTCTCTATGCAATAAAGCTTGAAGCTTATTTTTCATCCAGAATGAGTGAGTTCTTTCTGCACTGGTGATTGGGCTTTTGCTCCATATACATATGTATGTAAGTGTAGGTGTATCTGAGTAAATATGTAAAACAGATTAATGGGTCCAACAAATAAGTATGTGATAATGAATGTGTATGTATGAATGTGTGTATGAAAATAGATATGTTTATGCATATTTGCTTATGTAAAAGTTTTTCCTTCTACAAGCGTAACTCTCTTCTGGGTCAATAAAAGTCTATTGCTCCAAATGTCCCTCCCACCTGACAAGTGAGACCTGAGACTTATGAGCAAGAGAAAAAAATAAAGTCCTACCATTTAATCCTTTACTTAACCCCTCACTGTTAAGCAACAGGTGTTAAACACCCAAGGCAACAGTTTTCAAACATAGAATAAGCAAGACCAGTATTTTTTATATTTTTTTAGAAGCCAGCAGCTTTATCATTCAGCTTTATCATTCAGTTAAAGAGATTAAAGGTCAGAGATCATCTGTCTTCAGCCCTTTGTCAACTTTGTTCCCCTGCAGCCCATTCCAGGCTGGGCAGCCAGCCTGCAAGATTCTAAAAAAAATAAATAAATAAATAAAATGTACCCTTCCCCCAGGCCTGAGCAGGCCTACAAAGTCATTTACCACAATAGACCAAGCAACAGTAGGACCTAGGAGATGCATTGCATTATCAGCCTTGGCCCCTTGGCACCTTGGAGCCTGCTACCTGAGCTAAGAAGAATGGACTGCCTGCTGAGCTAGCCTTGACACCTTCCAGACTGCTATCTCCTTGCCCATCCCCTGGGCTGAACCGAGAAGAGACTCTGGGGGGTGGGGCTTCCCCTTTATATGTGAAAGTAAATTATTAAACTTGGGGCCTTGATCAGAATACTTTGTCTTGGCCCCACGTTTCTCTCGCCCTCCATTCCCGTTCATTCCTAGGCTTCCTCTCAGGAGAACCCAGTAACCTATAGCTGCAGGCAGCTACAGAATGGTGATCAATGTGGGGCCTGAGAAGGGAAGACCAGTAGAAGGAAACACTGTCTTGGTGGAGCTCCACGGAAAATGGAAGAAAAAGTAGAGTGTCCGGAGCACTAGGTAAACAAGGAATGCCATTGATGCTAGCTAAGTTATGGCTGTGTTTACAGGAAGTGGGAGTAAGGTGGATATGGGTCTAGAATTGAGTGAGCATTGACCCGATGCTAAACTCATCTAGGGGGTGACAGTGAGTTGGGGAAAGGAGAGTATTTGGCAAGCCCAAGAGAGGCGGCCTTAGACAAGAGGAACTGAGTTTAAAAGAATTTGAAAAACAAAAAAGGGCAGAGCACTGAGTAGTATCCATAATTCTGCCTTCTTTGTTTGTCCCTTGGTGCACCAATGTCCACGTGTCTCATTGTATGAATGATTGGTCGTCTATGTTTTGTAGTGTTCTGTTTAATGTTCAAAAGATCGTTAAAATTGCTTGATTCAACCCTTGGTCTAGTTTAACTTGGTTTTCAAAGACAGTTTTAATATGCAGAGCAGCAGCTGATAAGTTTCCGTAACACCTGTAGCTAAGGAGCTGAGGTGGAAAAGCCTTCCTAACGGTTGTTGATATAAGCTGCTTTTTAAGGGACCAACAGTTTTTTAGAACCAATAAGGAAGTTAAGAGTTGTTTGTCCTAGAAAAATCTCTGTGACAAGGTGCTTTTATCTTGAAATTACAGCTAGAAAAAGTGAAAAAATTTGTTTGGTTTAAATATATAAGATGTGTTGTCATGTCATTTTTGTTTCTGATTGGTTTTAAGGTATAAATATGTTCTACATGTCTTGGTTATAAATTATCGGCCTTTAACTTATTGGATATGGTTAAAAATTTACAACCTTGGTAACAAAAGTTGGCTTAAGATTGGTAACTCAGGGTTAGAGTCATTCAGAAACCAGATGTATAAAGATAAGATTTAAGAACAATGTCTCTTTAGTGAGATATTAAAAGCTGTATTATCATACATTCATATATAAGAATTGACAACAAAACTTTATAACATAAAGATAATCTACTTGGTGTTGATTTTAGAGACAATAGATTGCTTACATCGTTAAAAATTGGTTTTATTTCTCAAAATTATGGTTATACTCTAATGTTGTAAAAGAGACATAAAAACATAAACTGCCAATATTTCATTGGCTACAGTTGGCAGTTAAATCGAGAGTTTGAGGTTTTTTTGATTTACCTATGTTTATAGAGAAAAGATACAACACGTGTCTTTTAAAGTTTACAGTTTAAATTTAAAGTTTAAAGTTATAGTTTAAAAAAATTTGCACAGTTCAGACCTAGCCAGGCCTCAGAGAACATGCCAGAGATTAAGAACATTTACATTTGAATTAAGACAATGCAGACTGAGCTCAGCAGCCCAGGTGCCAAGTGTTCCTTTTGTCCTGGGTCTTCACAGAGCAGATCCTAGAAATGGGTGAGGACTTTGTCTTTTCTAAGACCTAAAGACTGTTTACAACAGTCTGTGGGTCGAGAGTTATGATTTTGCTGGAGACATTAAAATTATGCCTACTTCCTTCCATGAGTTATAACTGTACCTGCTGACAAAAATATTGTTCAATATGCTTTTGGTTCCTCTAATATATGTAACAATTCTTAGAGGATAAGGTTGGCCTTTATCTGATATTCTCACTAAGCTAAAAAGATTAGTTATTAAATTAATCCAAAACAAAGTTCAAACTTAAGATTTATGAAACTAATGGGGCATTACAGCCTGACTTGCCTACTCCAGCTGCCATTCCAGTAAATGCTTATAGAATTATTATAGATATAAAAGATGTTTTTATATTATTCCTTTACATTTCTGATAAAGGTGGGAGGTTTACATTCAGTATATTTATTCATAATTTTTAAGAGCCCATGAAGTGATATCATTAAAAATGTTTGCCTCAAAGAATGATTAATTGCTTTACATTATATATAATATTGTTGTTGCTTTAATACAGAAAATTGAGTTTAAATCTTTTAGTATATATTATTCATTGTGTGATACTTTATTGGTGAATTTCTCTAAAGAAGTTTTTCTGCAAGTCTTTGCTCCAATATAACGAACTTAAAAATTTTGGAGTACTTGTTACTCCAAAAAAGGATTCAAAGGCAGTATCTTTTCAATATTTGAAACCTCAGTTATATCCTAAACAGATTGTGACACAGAAAATTCTAATAAAAAAAAAAGATAGTTGGGGCTAGAGAGATGGCTCAGCTGTTAAAGGCTAGACTTATAATTAAAAATATAAAAATTGAATTCCCAGCAACCACATGGTGGCTCACAACCATTTGTGGTGGGATCTAGCGCCCTCTTCTGACTTGTAAGTGTACATGCAAAAAGAAAATGATTTGCTTTTGAATTAATTTACATTTAATAATTTTCAAAAGTTGTTAAGAGATATTGTTTGGCTAAAATCTTATCTTAAGGTTACTATAGGAGGATTTACACCTCTGTTTGATATTTTCAAAGGGATACAAGTCCTAATTCCCTTTGACAATTAACTATAAAGGAGAGATAGCTTTGCTATAAATAGAGTAAGCTGTTAGTTATCAACAGATAAATTATATAGACTATAATAAATTGTTGGCTGTTTGTGTTATTACTACTCATATGCCCACAGCAGCCCTTTGACAAAAGAAACCATTAAGGTAGATTTATCTTTCTTCATTATTAAGCACACAAATTATGTGTTGTAGCCACTGTTTGAAATGCTAAAAAATCAAGCTTTCAATTTATATACTCATAGCCAGTATATGGCTCATGATTTATAATTGTTTAAAATTGTTTCTTTCTTAGATATAGCTAATTCTCAATTTTTATTTATAAAAATATTGTTTCTTAACATTATAAGGCATTTAAAAGCTCATTAAATTATCTGAACCACAGGACAGTGCCAGAACAGATTTATATACTAGGCATAGGCCTTTCAAAAATAATTGGCCATACAGTCTTATGCTTTACAACATCGAAAGAGTAATAACTTAAGAAAATAATTTGTCATTTCTAAAAAGTGTGCAAGTTAAATTACAAAAACTTGTTCTCAATATTTTCAATTTTTTCATAATGGTGTTAAGCCTTGAGGACTTATATGTAATCAATTTTGACAAATAGATGTTAATCATTTTTTATTTAAAAATTAAAATATGTACATGTGACTTGATGTCTTTTAGACCTTTTTGTTGCAACTACTTTAACAAGAGAAGCAACTAAAAATATAATTAGTTATTGCCTATATTATTTTCCTGTACTTGGTGATCCATATCAGATTAAGATAGATAATGGAACTGGCTATTACAGTTATTTGGCTACAGTCAAACATTTGAGATGTTGGTTGACAATTTAATATTACTGATATTTCCTTATTATCCTCAAAGACAAGAAATTATAAAAGAGAGATTATGAAACTTAAAATATTTTTATAACTCTCTAAATATGAGAAAAACAGCTAATGGGGCTTCTTTCCTGATATTACAAGTAATTCTTTTTAAAAAATTGACTTTTTTAAACTAAAAAGGGAGAATTATACCACAAGGTCACCAAAAGCACACCTTGCTTGTGTGTTGTTTTAAATTTTCTGCAAACTGATGCTAAAGGTCAGTCTACAGTGGATTGCCACTGGCATCCAGTTACTTCCAACTCATTTGCCAGGGTCTTGTGGAGAGACCCCTTAACTAATACTTGGTGTGGTCCTGATCCTGTTTTAATTTGGGGTCATTGGTCAGTCTACATTTTTTCAGAAAAAGAAAATGGAGCCTGATGGCTGCCTAAAAGACTGGTCCTCAAGTGGACACAGATCTTAAGCCTAATAATTATGATTCTAATGGTGAAGATGGCTCAAAGTCAGCCAGCTGATTTAATAATCTCCACTTTTACTGGAGAGTGTTTTTTATCATTACTTAAAGCCACCCACTATATACCTGGTGGCTACACTTGTGTCTGATCCCTGCTAATTAGCAGTTGGATTAGATACTGAAATACTTCCACTTCCAATCTTATTTTCTACATTGCTTGGATAATCATGTTGCTTTTAACCTTTGAACCTTGTATTTTAAGCAGATTGATTGCCCTCACACAAGAGCGCTTTCAACAAGCTCAGCTATTAATCATGGCAGTTACACATCGCTGTGAAGAACTGCATCTAGTGCATGCCCACAGGTCCTTTGGTCTGAATGTGGTCTTGGTCTAAAGAGTTTGCCAATGATGGCCAGTTAGTCAGTGACAGGTAAGAGTGTTTTGAGCTCCTATAAACCTAAGACAGAGGCATACATCATTATGCTATGTATGTTTTCCTCAATGACGGGTAATTATAGGAGTAATTTTTAGCTCCTATAAAGCTAAGGCAGAGGCATACATCAATATGCTATATATGATTTCCTCAATGACGGGTAATATAGGAGTAATATAGATGCCAACCTAAGCCAGGCACAATCACCCGGCCACTCGAGACCCTAGACGGGATGAAACATTGTGCCCCGTCCATATATTGGCACTGCCATCTTAAAAAATTAAGGGGGGAACTGTGCCCTTCCCCCAGGCCTGAGCAGGCCTACAAAGTCATTTACCACAATAGACCAAGCAACAGTAGGACCTAGGAGATACATTGCATTACCAGCCTTGGTGCCTTGGCACCTTGGTGCCTTGGCACCTTGGTGCCTTGGAGCCTGCTAAGAAGAATGGACTGCCTGCTGAGCTAGCCTTGACACCTTCCAGACTGCTATCTCCTTGCCCAGCCCCTGGGCTGAACCGAGAAGAGACTCTGGGGATGGGGCTTCCCCTTTATATGTGAAAGTAAATTATTAAACTTGGGGCCTTGATCAGAATACTTTGTCTTGGCCCCACATTTCTCTCGCCCTCCATTCCCGTTCATTCCAAGGCTTCCTCTCAGGACAACCCAGTAACCTATAGCTGCAGGCATCTACAAAAACACAGTTATCCCAGTTCCTGGTAGATTTACTTACCTCAGAAACCTCATTAGCTTTACTGTTACTTTCCACATACTCTCTGAGAACTCTTGTTTTCCAAGTTTGGAGTGTCCCATCAATCTCTAGTACGACCATTCAGGGGCTCTTCTACTAATAATCTCTTCTACAGTTCACCCACAAAACAGTTCCTATGGTCAGTGACCCTCATGGGCCACTTAGTACAGTAGGGACTCCACTTTCCAGTGAGATCTCTATTTTAGTTGCCTCACTTGTAGCTGTGATAAAGTAATCTAAGAAAAGTAACTAAAGATGGAAAAGTTTATCTTAGCTCACAGTTCAGGGTTTAGTCTCTGTAAAACCAGTGCTACATAGAATTGAAGCAGCTAGTCACATACTATATGTCAACAAAAAAAAATGAATATGTGCATGGTTATTAGCTCCTTATTTCCGTTAGAGTGGATTGTCACCAACCACAGTTCGCGGATCATTCCACTTCAACTAAACAAATCAAGATAATTTCCCACAGGTATGTCCAAAGATATAACTATCGGATGATTCTAGATTCTTCCAAGTTGAAGAATAACAATAACTTTATACTTTAACTCAGATTTACCTCTAAACCTACAACCTTTCAGGACAAAAACAGAACTATTTTTTAACATTAAACCCTTTATGATACAAAATGACAAGTCTGAAAGATGAATAAGATTTTATAGAATAACTATTAACATTTTAAATGTACTGAAGTTTACATTAAATATAAATAGGAAGCAAATCAAGAAATACATCTGTAAACAATCAATGTTACTAAAGGGTTCTCTAGAAGACACATTTAAAATATCATATAATTTAACCCTAAGAATATAAACTAGATTAACATATTTTGTGACATGTATATACACAGTCATTATAAGCACGTTAATATATTATCTGGTGCTAGAGAACTATGATAAAATTCACAAGGAGGCCTCAATAGCCATATGCTACTTATGGATAGTGGCTAATGTAGAAAACTGGCCAGTCAAGATGTATACCAAATAATTTTCAAATACATTGCTTATTCACATGTAAAATCATGGAACCTTTGAAAAATAATTTTGGAGTTTTTTTATAACAGATCAAACATATTTATCATACTTTCTAGTAAACATCTTCCCATTTACATTGAAAGCAAATTGCAAATTCATACAAATACCCACATACATGTTCACAGAAGCTTCTTTTCTTTTGAGCTAATGAACATGGATGTTTCAAAATGTATGTATTTACTTTAAATATGAAACATGCAAAGATCAGTGTTTACAAACTATTCACCAATCAAAGCAATTAATTGTAACTGTAATTATAATTATTGCAGTGATTTATATTAAGTCAAAATGTTAGGGGAAAGAAGCGGTTTAATTTTGTGAAATTCTACAAAGGCAGCATTGCAATAATAGAGAAATAGGCCTGTATTTGTAGGTCTTCGCAATATAGAGACATGAGCATACTTTCTCAAAAATGTATTTTTTTAAAACCTAAGTTGAATTGACATTAAGCAGTTGTTCATACTCATGAATATCATGGTTTGTCCTGTAGTAACAGAAGAAACGTTTTAGCCTTACTGCACTCTGAATTCCATTGCATTTAATTTCCTAAAATGTGTATCCTATTAAAGATTATTTTAAAATAGAGAGTATGTTTGCTTTTATTAAAATCAAAATGGGGGAGGAGGTGGGGGAGATGGCTTCGTGGTTAAGAGCACTACCTGCTCTTCTGAAGGTCCTGAGTTCAATTCCTAACAAGCATATGATAGCTCATGACAATCTATAAAAGAATCTGATGCCCTCTTCTGGCATGCAGGTGTATATGTAGACAGAGCACTCATACTTTTTTTTTAATTATATACATAATTTTTTAAATTATACTAGGATAGAATTCAGTGAATTTGAATTTGTTTTTTTAAACAGAAGTCAATAAAAATAAAGCTTTTGTCTCCTAAAGTTTTTTTCATCCAAAATTTAACTCAGTTGTACCATGAAGCTTCATCTGCAATTCTCCATATTGGCTTTGGTGAGGACCTACTTCCTATAATGTATGCTTTTAAAAAAAATAATGGTGAGACATACTGTTGCTGAGACAAAGAATGATGCTGACCTGTGAGCTTCCTGAGTGCCCTGACAAGGGTGACTGGGGAGCTGTATTGGACATATGCTCCCGACCCACCTTTGCTTGACTATATCCCAGATGGGACAAGTTGCTTTGGCTCAAATTTTTAGACCTTGAGGAATAGAGAATCAAAAAGAGAATTATAATGTCTCTTGTATTTTTCTTAAAGGTGACTAAATATTAGGACTCAATCATGTGCTGGTCTAGAAATCAACCCAATATTGGAAATAACAGTGTACACTTAGAAGGCTGGATCTGGACATTTTCAGAGACATATTTGGAAGTTAGCTGCAGTTCTCTATGATGTTATGATAGCAAGAGATAAAGTTGGGACAGGATCTGGATTTCAAACAAGGGTTAGTGCATGTTTTGAAGCTCTTTTAATTATCAAGCTAAAATTGGTTTTGTCTCTTCTACAGTGTTTATTGTAAGTTGTATTGACTGTATAATTTCCAATTGTGCTAGTGTGTTGAAACCTGGCATATCTGTTATGGGGGTCTATCAACCAGCTTTTGTCTTACTGCCCTAAGTATTAGAAAACCTTAAAAAAGCTTGAAAGTGCTGGAAGAAGTGAATTAGGCTTTAAGCAGAAGCAAGAGGGTAGCAGGCTTGAATATTTCTGGTATAACAGCTTTAATTTCATTAATTGCTAGCACCACTGCTTCTGCAATAACATTGACACAAGGAGTTAAGACAACTATTTTCTTAATCATCTACCCAAAAAAAGGTTACTAATGTCTTGAGTATACAAAATGATTTATATAGGTATCTAGAACAACAGATTGATGCTCTATAACCTGTCAAATTATCTGAAGGAGGTTCAGGGCTCAAGAGTTAGGATCCATCACAAGTGTTATGATGAATGTCATTGGAGTAGTGTTACTTCTAAAATTTACAATGATAGTCATTATTATTAGAAAAAAGTTTTAAAACACCTGTACTGAAAATGGCATAATCCTAACACCTCTCTGGGTGTGTTAACTTTGCATAGTGAGATTATAAACTTAAAGAATGTTGTTCTGTTGAGCTTTGATGCTGCAGATAATGCTGATAAAATTATTCATAGCCTGAGGTCAATATTTCTATTTTGGTCAAACCTCAGGAATGGCATATATAGCTTGATCAGGCTAGCCCTTCTTGTCCTGGGAATACTTTTATTCCTGCCCACCGTGTTAAAGCTTGTCTCTTCCTACATCAACAGGCTGGCAGTCAAAGTACATGACTTGAAACTGATAATGGACCCCCAGACAGAGTTATTAATTTAACAGGCTGGCAAGCCAAGGACAGGTAAGATTCTGCACAGAGCCTTACCAACCTAAGACAGAAATGCATTGCTTATGATAATGCATATTCCACAATGGCTAAGGAAGGCTTTTTTGTCAGAATGACCTAAGACAGGCTCAGTTTGGTTTATGCAATTATAAGGGGGAGATGTGAAGAGCTTTTGGGGCTGCCTGGAAGGAATCTGACATTGACCAAGGACAAGGAAATGGGCTGCAGGCAGGAATCTGACATTGAGCTGGAACAAAGAAGTAATTTCAGGCAGAAATCTAAATCCTAGGCTAGAACAAAGAAGAAATTTCAGGCAGGAATATAAATCTTAGGCTAAAACAAAGAAGTAATTATAGGCAGAAATCTAAATCTAAAGCTAGAACAAAGAAATAGGCTTCAGGCATGAAAATGATTTGGGGCTACAACAGAGAAGTAGGCTCAGATACTTTGATCATCCTGATAAGCCTTTAGAAATAGTGATCACAGGAGTCATCAGGGGACTCTGTTTATTGTCGTACATGTTCTTTGATTATCTGGGTTTATTGTCTTCTTGTTCCTGGACTATTTGCATCTATTGTATTGCTGGTTTCTCAACCTAGAACTGACCTTAACACTTGCATGTAATTTAAACAGTATAATGGCAAAAAAGGAGGAGGAGGGATGGGATAGGGGATTAATGAGTGGAAGGGAACAGGAAAGGTGATGGCATCTGAAATGTGAATAAATAAAATATTGAATAAAAAAAATAAGTTCTTTTAGAATTTCACACAGTGTCATACTCATACTTTTTCCAAATACATGCACAGTCAGTCCCTTCTGTGCCTACCCAACTTTGTCTTTTTTTGTTCCTTACTTAGAAAGTTTAATTTGTACTATCTCTATATTTATTCTTAGATATGCAGTCTTTTACTAGAGCATGATAAACTTAGCACATGCACACAGCACCACGCACATGCGCACACATGCACACACACAGGTACATACACACACACACACACACACACACAACTTTACAAAGAAAGCTGACTCTTCCTCCCCTAGTAGTTATCAATTGGCTATCAATTGGCTACTATGTTGGTGGAATTACATACCCAACTCACTTCTCCATACTGAGATTTTGTCTGGCATGAATTTGTTTAGGTTTTATGCACATTGTCACAAAAGGTATGAGTTCATATGTGTAACTAAACTACTGTGTCCAAAATACATTACTTTCTTTTTATCTACTACTTCTTCTGCAACAATCCCTGAGCCTTGGAAGAAGAAGGTGTGGTGTAGATGTTGCATTAACTTTGAGCATCTCTGCATTCTTATTCTTCGCACTTTGGCCAGTTGTAGGTCTTTGTGTAGTCAGCTTCTATTAAAGATAGAAATTTTCTGGTAAGACTTGTAAGAATCATTAATTTATGAGTATAACAATAATTTATTAGAAGTCCATTTAAATCCACTTAGGATATTTTAACAAGCTTAAAGGAAGCGCCTCTCATTAATTCCTGTGCTGTCCTTGAGACATTGGACACAGTTGTGAGACTTTTGGAGAATGTAGAATGCTTTGGTAGATGTCCCAGAAGTCACCCTACCATCTCCTCTCCCCTCAGTGGGGAAGAGAATGAGAATGCAAAGTCCCTGAATTTACCTTAGATGCTCTCTGTACAAAAATAAAGTGTCCAAGAAAGATGTTTGAAAACTTCATATACCTTCAAAATTACAATTTAATGCTTCAGGAGATTCTAAAATTTCATTCTACTGAAAATAATGCAAGCAGCAAAAATAGAGAGGCAATCAGTAAAGATAGCTCTAATTATGATCTATTACTTTACTTAGGGCAGAGGATTTGTTTCTCTGTCATGACTTTCTGTTTTAAGAAAAGAGAAAACTGAACAACAGTAAGTTCATGTTAAATAATATGCTTTATTTTGTATAATAGCTATGTACATACAAAAATCAAACTGCCCAACAGATTATACAACATCATCTATTTTCTCCTATCTTATCAAAATTCCATTGTTTCTCAAGTGATGGTGTTCCTCTTCTTCTAGGGAAACTGAGTCACTGCACTTTGTCAACCCATTTTTTTCACTCATAGAATACTGAGTACTCATCATCTGCCAGTCACTATGAAGTTAAACAGTTTGTTTTGGCCTGATTTTATGCACCTATGACCTGAGACCAAGACTGACACATGAAACTCAACAGTTTTCCTACCTCAGTATAGCAGTTCTGAGCAATGTAACTAAATGAGGTGGTGCACATGTCAATTTTTTTTTCTGAGATTTTCACAAAAGCTTACCAGAACATATAGTACTATTAAGTCACATCTCTTTGAATAATGCATTTCAAGGCTTTATAACAGCTACATTTTACAAATCTGTTCTATCACAAAGGAAGTAATACTTGCAAATGTTTGCAAAGATAACTGTGTTAGCTAGGCTGTAGCCCTTCAGGCATAATAGACTATGTGTTTGTAAGGAGACCTATGTACACACCTATAGGACTGTTGCAGTTTGTGCCAAAATATAGTTTTAATCATAGGATTGCAGTATAAAAAAATGACTAGATCCTATAGGTGGCTAAAGAGAAAGTGGACACCACCAAGGTTTTTGTGTTCTATCCTGAAACGTCTTAGTCTTCTCATGTATGGAATGTAAGGAGAATTATGAAAACAGGTGAGTAAACAACTCAAGCCCAATATTTCTGAACAGAATACAATAGAATCTAATTGGTTATACAAAGCAGTGCTACAAGGCTGGGGTAATAAACAGTTTTCAAAGTTATAGAGCATTCTTCATCATGAAATGTGATAAAATATATAAGCAAAGTTTTGGTCAAATCAGATAATCAACTGTAGAAAAATTATGCAAGAAAAAGACAAAAATAGATTCACAAAACATTTACTATAATCAGCCACACCATTAAATACAGGTGCTTGCTGTGAAAATGGCTTTTTTAAATGCCAATTCAATCTAGCAAGAATATGAATTACTCTTAAAATAATATTTTCAAAAACATATTTAGAATTAATATTCCATCGTGCTGGTACGATTATTTAAGTTACCACCAGGAGTAAAATAAAGTCATGCTGTAAGCCATAGCAGGAGAAACATTTGTCACACATACTATTTTTTCTAACAACTGAGAAAATTACAGTCTTTCAGAAAGAACATTTTTATGGCATTCCAATAACTGTCTCCACAGGAAGCTGCTTAAAGAATTTGGAAGAGTTTAATAAGTAGCTCAAAGGACAGGGTTGTTTCTGCTGCATGCTTTTCAAGTAGTTACAATAACCATCTTTAACACTCATTGTAATTGCCAAACATACTGAATACAAACTCTTACTGACCTTGCAATAGAATGTGAAGAGTCCCATCTTGATGAGTTTCTTGAATAATTTCAAAGTTTTCACTAAGTAGATAGTTAAAATCTACAGAACTGTTGGAGTTTATTTTCAATGCTTCTGTTTGAATAACACATTGAGAGAATCAGTCAAACTTTTTTATTCTTTATTCTTTTTTTACAGTTTAGACTTTATCCCCCTCCCAGTCCACCCTCAGTGAGGCCAAACCAGGCAGTCCTCTGCTATCTATCTATCTATCTATCTATATATATATATATATATATATATATATATATATATATATATATATATATATTGGGGGCCTCAGACCAGCTCATGTATGCACCTGGTTGGTGGCTCAGTGTCTGAGAGATCTCCTGGTCCAGGTTAGTTGATACTGCTAGTCTTCCTATGAGGTCACCTCCTCCTCAGCTTCTTTCAGCCTTTCCCTAATTCAATCCCATAGGTCTGCAGCTTCTATCCATTGGTTGGGTATAAGTATCTGCATCTGACTCTTTCAGTGGCTTGTTGGGCCTCTTGGAAAGCAGCTGTACTAGGCTCCTGTCTGTAAGCACATCATAACATTAGTAATAATGTCAGGCCTTGGAACCTCCCCTTGAGCTGGATCCCAATTGGGCCTGACACTGAACCTCCTTTCCCTCAGTCTCTTCTCCATTTTTGCCCCTGCAGTTCTTTTAGACAGGAACAATTTCGGGTCAGAATTTTTGACTGTGGAATGGCAACCCCATCATTCCACTTGACATCTTGTCTTTCTACTGGAGATAGACCATTCTCAACAATAAAAGAACTTCTGGGGAAATCACCATCCCTGACCTCAAACTGTACTACAGAGCAGTAGTGATAAAAACTGCATGGTATTGGTACAGAGTCAGGCAGGAAGATTAATGGAATAGAATTGAAGATCCAGAAATGAACCCACACACCTATGGTCACTTTATCTTTGACAAAGGAGCTAAAACCATCCAGTAGAAAAAGGACAGCATTTTCAACAAATGGTGCTGGATCAACTGGAGGTCATCATGTAGAAGAATGCAAATTAATCCATTCTTATCCCCTTGTACAGAGCTCAACTCCAAGTGGATAAAGGACCTTCACATAAAACCAGATACACTAAAACTAATAGAAGAGAAGGTAGGGAAGACCCTCGAATACCTAGGCACAAAGGAAAAGTTCCTGAACAGAACACCAATGGCTTATGCTCTAAGATTAAGAATTGACAAATGGGACCTCATAAAATTGCAAAGCTTCTGTAAGGCAAAGGACATTGTCAATAAGACAAAGCGGCAACCAACAGGTTGGGAAAAGATCTTTACCAATCCTACATCCGATAGAAGGCTAATGTCCAATATATACAAAGAACTCAAGAATTATACTTCAGACAACCATATAACCCTATTGAAAAATGGGGTACAGAGCTAAACAAAGAATTATCAACAGAGGAAACTCGATGGCCGAGAAGCACCTTAAGAAATGCTCAATATCCTTAGTCATCAGGGAAATGCAAATCAAAACAACCCTGAGATACCACCTAACACCAGTCAGAATGGCTAAGATGATGGTGAGGATATGGAGAAAGAGGAACACTCCTCCATTGGTGGGATTGCAAGCTGGTACAACCACTCTGGAAATCAGTCTGGCTGTTCCTCAGAAAATTGGACATAGCATTACCTGAGGACCCAGCTATACCACTCCTGGACATATACCCAGAAGATGCTCCAACATATAACAAGGACATATGTTTCACTATGTTCATAGCAGCCTTATTTATAATAGCCAGAAGCTGGAAAGAACCCAGATGTCCTTCAACAGAAGAATGAATACAAAAAATGTGGTACATCTACACAATGGAGTATTACTCAGCTATTAAAAATAAAGAATTCAAGAAATTCTTAGGTAAATGGATGGATCTAGAAATTATCATCCTGAGTGAGTTAACCCAATCACAAAGAACACACATGGTATTTACTCACTGATAAGCGGATGTTAGCCCAAAAGCTTGGAATAGCCAAGACTCAACACACAGACCACATGAAGCTCATGAAGAAGAAAGACCAACTGTGGATGCCTCAGTCCTACATAGAAGGAGTAAAAAAATTCTCAAGGGAGCAAATATGGAAACAAAGTGTGGGACAGAAACTGAAGGAGAAGCCATCTGGAAACTATTCCACCTGGGTCTCCATCCCAGGTACAGTCACCAAAGGTAAACACTGATGTGGATGGCAGGAAGTACATGCTGACAAGAGCCTGGTATAGCTGTCTCCTTAGAGGTCTGCCAAAGGCTGACACATTCAGAGGCTGATGCTCACAGCTAACCACTGATCTGATCAAGGGTTTCTCAAGAGAGAAGACTGAAGAAGCAGAAAGGGTTTGTGGCCCCATGAGGAGAGCAACAATACCAATCAACCAGAGCTCCCCAAGGTCTAAACCACCAGCCTGGGAGCACATAGGGAGGGACCCATGACTCCATCTGTACATGAAGGGGAGGATAGCCTTGCCTGGCATAGGTGGGAGAGGAGATACTTGGTCCCATGAAGGGTGAACACTGAGTCGGGGGTGCCAGGGGACCACTCCCTGGCTTGGGTGAGAGGGGGGAGCAGCTGCTGCTTCTTTCTTCTCCTCCTGTAGGTTCTTCTTGAGGCAGCCCCTATGCTACTGTAGCTGACCTGCAGTTAGTGATCCTGTGGCCAGAAACTGGCACTTACATCCCAGTCCTGAGACCAGAAAGGGGTTAAGCAAATAGCCTTGTATTATCCTAAAAGCTTCTTCTGAGGGTAAGAGACTGCAGGTTTAGGTGATTAACACCTGTAGCCTAATGGCAGAGGATTAGGCAATGTGGCCTTTGTTCTATCTCAGCAGGAACTGCTGGGCTCTAACTTATGGCTGGGTCACAGGAAGAAAAGACACTTAGAAAAGTTGCTATAGAGTTTATTAAGTGTAAAAAGTATCCTATGAAAGCTATCTGAGGGGAAAGGTGGAAAGGTCATGAGTGGAGAAGAAGAAAAGATTCTAGCAAAGTAAAAATTCTAGGCAGGGGGAAAAGAAAAGGAAAGGATGACCGGCTCCTAACTAACTAACTGACTAACTCACTCTTTTGTCTTTGTCTTCCGTACTTATGCATCTTTCAGAGTACATGGTCACATGTTACAAAGTTCATCACAAGTTCACACCAAAATTCAAATCATAAATCGAAATAGAAATTTACAACACAGAATGTTTACATGAATATCCATTAGGAGTAATTATCTAGTTAGACATTAATCACCTGTCTAGCTCCATAGGTTCACTGAAAGTTTGAAACTATAACTTAAGAAATTAGTGAAGTTTTGTATAGATAAACCCAGGCAATATTTTCTCTTCTGTCCTGGTACCTATAATAAATATAAAAAATTCCCTTTTTGTGACCCTTGGTTAATTGTTTTACAACTTCTTGGAATGTGCTCTGAGCAGGAATAAGTCTGGTTACTATCTCTCTGGGGGCAATTAACTGATAACACATGGGAGATTGGCAGAGTTCTCATTGCAGTTTTGACTATTCGTGAGGGATCTAATAGCAATCTTGTTATAAAAGAGCTTAATAATCATTGATATAATTTTAGGAATTCTTATAGGATCATCATTAAGACTTAAGAAGTCATGTATTTGTCTATATAGTATCACTACAAGACAGTACATCTTGGTGGATCTTCAGAGATCTGCTCCAAAAGGGTGTGCTATTGCTTAGTAATTGTAACATATGTTTAATAATAATAATAATAGAAGCATATTAATAGCAGGAATCTTTCCTAAAATTACGTCCACCACAGCCTTGCTAATGGGGCACACTCGTCGCAGATTATATAATAATCTGAGGCAAGCATTTCAGGATGATCATCTGCTAATTATTAGCTTGTCTCATTATGGCTCCTGACTGGGGGTGGGGGGGTGGAATTTGAGGGTGGGGAGGTGGGAGTGGGGATGTAGGTGGGGGCACATCCTCATAGAAGCATGAGGTTCCTGGGTGGTGGGGGGAAGGGCGGTTAAGGGGATAAAATCTGAAATGTAAATATAATATCCAATAAAAAATAAAATAAAATTTTATCAGGGAGGAGAGAATTGGCCTGCCTGTAAGTTATGTACAACTTGAAAATTCTGTGAAGTCTTCCAGAGTTGTGGCTGGAGCTACATCTGATGAACCTGGAGGTCATGCTCAACACAGTGCAGGTTTCTACTAAGAGACAAACCCAATTTAACAAGTAACATGTAAAATGGGGTGAATGTAGATTGAATTTCCTTAGTTCAAATCATAAATAAATGATTTAAAAGATGCATTGAAACATACTAAAGTATTATCAACAATTTCTATTAGTATTTTTCTGTTTGTAACAATGTAAAGTTTATTATACAGTTGATAAAGTATATGTCATAATAGTCTACATAATTATAGTCAATGATGGAATTCGCTTGATACCTTCTTTCTCTTTTCTATGTAATAATTATAAAAATTATGCAAATAATTAAAAAACAGACTTCTTTCTCATTTCTATTAGTGTGATTATTTAGTTATGAGCAAGCAGTTGGCCAATATTATTTGTGTGTGTGTGTGTGTGTGTGTGTGTGTGTGTGTGTGTGTGTGCAGAACAGAGCAATTAAAATAATTATTTCATAATAAAGAAAATTTCTGAATTAGGAGGACGTACTGGCTTAGAGGTGTGAACTTGTATCTGGCTGTAACTACAGTATAAACTGCCTTGGAGATGGTCAGAAAACCTAGTTCGGTGTGCCTTGTTTGATTAGTATAAACAAACAAATGAAATCAAAATGACTATGTTCTCTCTTAAGTATTTTCCAGTTTGATCATTAAACTAGTATTTGGAGATAAGTTTCATTACTCTATTGTTAGAGGATAATTTTGCCAAAAGCTAAATTCAAATACTCAAAAATGGATGTAAACTAAGAACAGGTTTAAACTTTTACTGAAAATATTAATGAAGGAATTGTGAAACTCGTCCAAAATGAGAAACTAAAGAAGATACTCACAGAGAGTACGTGCTAATATGACTTTGCAAAGGTATTTTTAAAAACTGCTTTTTCCAAGTTTAGTTCTCACAAGAAAGAGCTACCAGCATTTCTTCATGGTTGTGCAATTTGCTGAGGAAGAAAATGCCTTTGAGGTAGTAAAAGGTAGAGCTCCTGATAGGACCAGTACAAGAATCAGGGAATCTGTTGACAGAGTGCTTGCCTAGCAGCCACAGAAACCTGAGTGTGCTCCCCAGCAATGAAGCAGCACATAAGCTGGAGTGGTAGTAAACTCCTGCAATAACAACATCCAAGAGGAAAGGCAGGAGGAGCAGAAGCTTGGACAGTCAGTAGTGACAAGAGAACCTTATGTTTAAGATCATTGTCATCCACACAGGGAGCCAAGGCCATTTTGTGCATGGAGATCACGTGATCTGTTAGGTCCTTTCCAAACAATGAAGCAAGGACCTTCTTTTCACAAGCACTTTAACTTTTTGCTTAACATAGCCTTTCTTCTGTCTGAAAAGATATTTTCAAATGGTGTGTGTGTGTGTGTGTGTGTGTGTGTGTGTGTGTGTGTGTGTTAAAATGTAGTCATGTTTACTGTCAAAGCTTCCGATTATTTGAAATTTGTACTTCGTTCACTTTTAATTCATTGATAGATATTAGTCAAGAAGTGTAGTGAGTGATATTTGCATCAAGATTTGGACAGGATCAGTCAGGAGAACCTCTAGTCGAAAGCCTGCCCAGGCTATGTAAAAGAGTGTACAGCATCAAGAGGGTGGGGAGTAGACTTTTGAAAACAGACTGAGATGGTTTTGTGAGAAATAAGGCTGATGCACATTTTCAACAGTGCCTTAAGGTAGCTTAGGTTCAGCTAAAAAAAAAAAAAAAAAAAAGCTGGAACCCTGCCGATGTGGTTAGCGCTCTTCCCCGCCCCCCCACCCCGCCCCAACAAACTCTACTAAGTTACTCTTACCCAAACTACAGTAGAACATTACTGACAGCCAAGCTTATTTAATGACCTGATGATATGGTAATGACACACACTGGATTCACCAAAAAATAAACAAGAGATAAACCCATGTATGGGGTCTTTTGTTTTGTTTTTAAAGACAAACATAAGAGGCAGAGGAAAACCATGGATGACAGTAAGACTGTTCGGCCACTCACTAAGTCACTGGAAGAGAGGAACTGTCATGCGTTTGGGGAACAACAGCTTCTCTTTGCACTGAATCAGCTCATCTGCCATTCTGGGATGATTTGGTCAGAGAACAAACTGAATTGCTTTCACTACTTGGCATTTATTATAAAGTTGGGCTCTTTGTTTCTTACAGTAAGAGCTGGAATGTTGAGTCTATGACTGACTCTGGATAATCTTGTATAAATTGTTTCAGACTGGAGGGCATGTTTACACTTAGGAAAATGAAAACAGTCAATTCTCTTTATGAGCTACTTCATTTGAATGATGAACATTTAGTTCTGTTGAGAAAGGAGAGGACAAAAGTGAGAGTGAATTGATTGCATATAGAAGGACAGCCTTAAGGTATAATCCTTATGAAATTCAATTGTATCACATTTAATAAATGGAGAAGATGAAGGGAAAAACTATTACCAAGGGTAAAAGTGACTAGTTCAAACACTGAGATCTGTGCGGCCAGTAACAACGTGCAAAGATTGTATACACCACAGGGGCATGCTTTAAACTTACCCTTTGGAGTAAGTTACAAAGCTGTCTTTTGTTGTGGAAGATCCAAGAATGAAGGCTGAAGAAAGAATAAACACTGATACCACAAAGCACAGACAGCATTTAAGGGAAGCAGGTACCTTCAGGGGAAGGCTTCTCTGTACAAGTTTCTTCAAATTGCCTTTTCTTTATTTTCATCTTAAATTTCAGGGTACAAGCTGAGCGTATCCCAAGACCTCCCTCCTGCCAATCACTTTAGTCTTTTTTAACATGTGCTTTATAACTGGGATTAGAAATATCAGGGTTTATCTTTTTTTTATGATTTTCACTTTTTAAACCATGGCGTTAAGCCGAGCATATCCTTCACGTACTTGTTGGTAGTCAGCGAGTGCCGTGGAATGAACTAGCCCTGTGTGGATGCTTCTAGGCTCTCTGAATGCAATCCCTATACTTCATTTATTCCAAGACAGGACCTCTTTGTTGACAATGTCTGTGGCCTTCACACTTGTTGTGGGTGATAAATCTTTCTCCACTTTTTCAAGTCTTCACTCTGATTATTTTGTTGACACTCAGCACGATGCAAGTCTGTTTGCTCAGTCGCAAATTGGCAACTGAAATTGGAGATTCTTCTGGAAGGTTTCCAAGCTTTCACTATTGACTCCCAATAGGAGAGGCAATTCGGGGAGAGATGGCCTGTCCCAGGCTAGCCCCTTTGCTGTTGTAAATGGGTTGTATTCCACTGCTGGAAATATACTCTCGGGATCTGACACAGGCTTTCTCTCGTATTGTGTTTCTGAAAAAGACTGGAAGCCATATTGTAGCCTTGCTTTGGAAGTTTTCCTGTATCAGTGGATGGTGAGGACATTTGAGGTGGACAATGAAACCTTGCTAACAGAGTGGAGAAAGACCAAGTAACTGTTAAAAGTGCAATGGGAGGTCAGCTATATTTGTGATCCTAAACTGAACCAGATTACTCCCACTGACACTTAAGCTGAAGTTACAGATCATAGTCTCCATTATGGAGGGGCATGAGGACGGTTAGGAATACCAGATGCCCAGATATATAGAAGGATAGGAATCAGCTACCGCCGAGTTACATGTATCACTATTGCACAACGTTAAGTTATTTCGATTTACATTTCCCTAATTTCTGAGGCTGATATACATTTTTTTCTCTTTTAGAAACAATTTTATATAAATAGGTCCCTTAACAAATACATGCATTGAGCATCCAGTTATGAGTATGATAGATTCTGCCCTTCTTTGGGAGCAGGTTCTAGCTTGTTCCTGCATGCCTTTGCAGTCAGCTTCTCAAGCAGAGTCTGGATGCCTCTGTTGGGGCTTTTTTTTGGGGGGGGGGAGGGTCCAAAATAGGAATCAGGGTTTTCAGTCCAGCTTTGACTTTGTTTACAACTTCTTGGTCACAACTCTGAAGAAGGCTGGAAAGAATAATGGCTCCACGGTTAATGCTGGCCCAGGACTTGAGGATCTTCACACCAACATGCTCCACAAGGGTTTTTGCAAAACAAGCTTTTTTCCCATTTTCTTTCATCTTTTTATCTTTCTCTATCAACCATTTGAGAACTAGATGTCCCATAGGATGATTGGCAACATGAAGCTCTCCATCCTTGCCACCAGGTGAGATGCAGGTTAGCATTCCTTTCTCTTCTTTTAAGAACTCTGGATTCAGCTTCCAGATACATTTTTTTTTTGAATGGGCCATGTGGCTTTTATTGTGGTAATTTATTGATCTACTTTAATCTCCTGGTGAGTCACCTCCTTTACACACACCCAACTGTTTGGGATTCAAGAATGAAAGATACACACACACACATACACACCAGCTTATTGTTAATATGCCCTAGGCAGCACAATGGTTGGGCACTTCCCAACCTCTCCACAGCTAACACAATCTCCCCTCCGATATTTCTGAATTAATTATTTACGAAAACTATATTCTATCTCTGCTGCCGTGGACTCTGCTGGGCAGCCATCCTGGGTCTGCTTTCCCCCTGCACCTACATTTTGGCTGTCTCACCCCTCCTGCACTTTTCTGGTGTGGTCCATCTCCTACACCCTCGTCATGGCTGAATCTCTTTTCCTCCTCCCGAAGTCCCTTCTGAAAATCCTAAAAGTCTCGCCTCTATCTCCCTGCCTAGCCATTGGCTGCCGGTAACTTTATTGACCAGTCAAAAGCCAACTGGGGACAGGCTTCATCAATCCTACGTATGTGGGACACTGCAAACAGGTTTTTTTGTAACATAATTAGTTTAAGAACACAAGCCACTACAGGGTTTGTGATTCTTTGTTTTATGAGGACTTTGTAAATTCTAAATATTAAATTCTCTGTCCTATGTATAGCTGATTCTCTCTATGTATAGAAAGATTCTCTCCCACACTGTGGGCTTCCTATTGTTTCTTTTGCTGTGCAGAAGTTTTCTAGTTTCATGAGGTACCACTTGTCAATAATTGTCCTTAATTCCTTAGTAAGTGGAATCCTATTAGGAATCCTATTAGGAAGTGGTTTGGTTTGGTTTGGTTTGGTTTGGTTTGGTTTGGTTTGGTTTGGTTTGGTTTGGTTTGGTTTGGTTTGGTTGGTTTTTGCTCAGGATTGTTTGGACTCTCTAAGGCCTTCGGTGATTCCATATGAATTTGAGCATAGATTTTTTTTTTTTTCTATTTCTGTGAAAGATGTGATGGTAATTGAATCCGTAAATGGCTTTTGGTAGAATGGTAATTTTCATAATGTTAATGCTGCTAATCCATAAGCATGGCTATCTCTCTAATGTACGTCTAGTGTCTTTTTCAATCTCTTTCTAGAGAGGTTGGCAGTTTTCATTGTAAAGGTTCCTTTTTAGATTTATTTTATTTTATTTGAGGCTATTATGAATGGGAGTATACACGTATGTTTGTGGTTGGTATAAATAAAAGCTATAGATTTGTGCAAGTTGGTTCTGTGTCTTGCCACATTGCCAAATGTGTTTATTGTTTCTGGAAGTTTTGGTAAACTTTTTGGATCCCTAGCAGGGCCAGTTCTCTTGACCCCAGGGCCAGCCGTAGGTGGCAAGGGGCGAGGGTCCGGAAGAGCATCTGCAAATGGGGGTAGTCTGAATTCTTCTTTTCCCAATAGTATCCCTTTAGTTCCCTTCTCTTGTCTTGTTGCTCCACTAGCATTTCAAGCACAGTGTTAAAAAGGAGTGGGGAAGTGGACTTCCCTGTCTCATTCCTAACTTCAGTTGGATTCTTTCAATCTTTTCTCCACTTAGAGTGATAATGGCTATAGACTTCATGTATCTACCTGCTGTTGTGCTGTTGATGAATGTTGACTCTAGCCCATGTTGGATTTTGCCAAAGGTTTTTTTCTACATCTACTGAGATGATCATGTGATCTTTGTCCTTAAGTTTATTTTTGCCATTTGTTGCATTCCTACTTTTCAGGGGTAAAGCCAAGTTGATCATGGGAAACTCTTTTTTTATGTGTGTATCTTGTTTGAAAATATTTTATTCAGTATTTTTGAGTATGTGTTCATTGGGAATATTGGCCTGTAGTTTCCTTTTCTCTTTCTTTTCTTTTCCTTTCTTTCCTGTTGTTGTTATGACTTTGCCTGCTTTGGGGTATTAAAGTGATTCTGGCTTTTAGAAGAATATTGAGAGTGTTCCTTGTTTCTTTCTTTGGAGGGGGCATAGTTTTAAAACAATTGGCTATAAGTCTTCTTTTTTTAACTTTTTATTGGTTCTTTTTGAATTTTACATCATGTACCCCAATCCCACTCATCTCCCTCTCCCCCTCATACCCACCGTTCACATTTGCAACCTTCCCACAAACAGAAAAGAAATCTTTGTGGAAGCTGTAGCATGTCAGAGTGTATCCCACAAGTATACCTTTTTTTTGTCCACACTTCTTTGCTTGCAAATAAATGTTCATTGTAATAAGTCATTGGTCTGGTACTAGGCCTCTGGCTTCTGCTGCACTATCAATATTAGAACCTCACTGGGACTCCTCTTTGATATCCTCTTGTTGCCTTGTGTCATTGAAATCCTGTAGTTTTGAACCTGTAGGACTGTCCCTGAAACCTACTCCAACAGTTTATCAATGGAGTAGATGTTGGGGTAGACAAATTCAAAGCCCTGGATCTGGGCCCAGAAGTATCTCACCTGGTCAGCTTGCCAGCTCTCCCACACCCACACCACTGTGGTAAGCTCTCCTGCCCTGCCCTGCCCCAGCTGATACATCTAGTGCCATAGCCAGCAAAGGGCAGAGCCATCTCTCCCACTCTCATGCCCTCAAGTCTAGCTTATCCACACCCATATCATCAGGCCCAGCTCTACTGTGCTGCCAAGGTGAGGGGCATGGCCTGCTCTCCTGAGTGTAGCAGCAGGGACAGATCTCCTGCTCTCATGACCCTACCATGGCCAACTCTATCACCCTCCACAGGTGATGAGGGCAGAAAGGAGGAGAAGGGATATCTCCCTCACCATTGCTACTGTATAGCAGACGGAAGGTAGGGCTGGCTCTCCCATGCTCATGCTCTTGGACCAAGTTCACCCGTAACCCCCACATCTAGGGTTAGCTCTACTAGACTGCCCAGTTGATATGCTGGGCCTGCTGTCCTAAGTGCTCAAGCAGGTGAGGGGTAGGGAAGCTCTCTGGCTCTGATGACCTCCTGGCCAGCTCTCCTGCCTGCTGTAGGTGAGTGTAAGGGAAGGAGAGGTTCTCCCTCACCCATGTCATCACATGGTACACAAGTGGCAGGGCCAGCTCTCCAACACTTATGATCTCTGGGCTGGCTTGCCCACATCCCTGCTACCAGAGTCAGCTCTACTGTGCTTGTCAAGCAAGATTCAGGGCTGGATCTCCTGAGTGCTGCTGCTGGTGAGGGGCAGAATCATCTCTCTACCCATGTATGGCTAAGTAGAATATCTATTCTTTTGGTGTTTGGGTAGAATATTCCATAGATATCCATTAAGTCAATTTGATATATGATGTCAATTACTTCTGATGATTCTCTATTATTTTTTTATCCAGATCCTCTCTATTGGAGAAAGTAGGGTATTGATTGAAGTCACCTACTATTAATAGATTGATATTTAGCTGTGTCTTTAATTCCAGTCCTAGGGTTGTTTGTTTGTTTGTTTGTTTGTTTTAATGAAACTGAGAACCTCTGAGTTTGATAAATAAATATTTAAGTTAGTGATGTTTTCTTCATTAACTGTTTCCTTAATTAAAATGAAGGACCCTTTTTATATCTTCTGGTTAGTCTTATTTTAAGATCTATTTTGTCAGACATTAAAATAGCAGTGCCTACTAGGGTGCTGGTCACATTTGATTGGAGTATTTTTTTATCTATTCTTTTATTCTGTAGCTGCACCTATCTTTAAAACTAAGAACAGTAGGATTTTATTGATTTACCCATTTGGCCAGTTTGTGTCTTTGGAGAATTGAAGTCACTGACATTTAAAGTTATTAATGGAGTGTGTGTATTAGTTGTCATCATTATGTTGTTGGGTTTTGGTGTTCTTGTTTGTGTTTTAATAATGATGGCTACATATTTCTTTCCACAGTCTCACTGCTATACTTAGTCTCACTTCAGTCTAAGATAAGTCTTCCTGTATTTTCCTTAGGCTTGGATTCTTTGATAAAATTTTTAGACTATTTATGTCCTAGAAATTTCTTTCTTCTTCAATCATGAAAGAGAATTTTGCTGAATATATGTTTTTGTTGGTTGGATGTTGTAGTCTTTTATGACTATGTTTCAGGCTCTTCTGACTTTCAAAGTTTCCATTGAGAAATCAGCTGTAATTCAAATGGTTTTTCATTTGTATGTGTAAAAGTCACTTTTATATCCTTGGATGGAGGGGTGAGATGGGAGCCATACCCAAACCGTGTGAATATGTGGCTTAGGCTAAGCCCAGAGCATTTTTTTCTCTGTTCTAACTATCCCAAGCCTGGGCCTATATTTTTTTAAGGAGATCTCTTTTTTTTTAAGATTTATTTATTTATTTTATGTATATGAGTACACTGTAGTTTTCTTCAGACACACCAGAAGAGGGCATCGGATCACATTGCAGATGGTTGTGAGCCACCATGTGGTTGCTGGGAATTGAACTCAGGACCTTTGGAAGAGCAGTCAGTGCTCTTAACCACTGAGCCACCTCTCCAGCCCCAGATCAATATTTTGCATTAGCTTCTTGAGCTGCTAGTTCTTCTTTGAGGTTCTGGTAGAACTGTACAGTAAATACATCTGACATGAGAATCTAACTTGGATGATTTTTAAATTGTTACTTCAATTTTGCCAGTTCCTACAGGTGTGTTGGAATTACTATTTCTCAACTGGTTTAGTTATGCTGTGTATATATTTCTTTTAGATTTTCCAATTTGGCAGAACATTGATTCTTGAGGATATTTCATGGTTTTATGATTTCTGTAGCTCTCTCTTGTAATGGATGCCCTTTTAATATCTAATTTTATTCACTTTTGTCTTCTCTGTCATGGCTAATTTGGCAAATAGTTTGTCAAATTATTTTACTTTTTATATTTTCAAAGAACTTTTTACATTTTACATTTTACCTATATTTTCAAAGAACTAATTATTCAATTCAATTGATGCTTTGTAGTTTTTTGTTTGTTTGTTTGTTTGTATTTCATTATTTCTGACCTTCATTATCTTTTTCTATATACTACATTAGGAGTTTTGTTTGTTTGCTTCTTCAGTGTGCATCTTCACACACTTACAATGCTCACTCAGAATTGTTGATGTGAGCACTTACAGCTATAACCTTTTCTCTTAAGACTGCCTTCATTGTATCCCATGGGTTTGAATATATGACATTTCATTTTTATTAAACTCTCGGCATTTCCCCCTTTTTTTCTTTAATGGTCTATCATTCAAACATATTGTTTAAGATCTATGAGTTTGTGCACTTCCTGTATTTTTTTATTTTTTGTTGGTAATTTTATTTATTTACATTTCAAATGTTATCCCCCTTCCCAGTTTCCCCTCTGCAAACCACCATCCCATCTCCCCTCCCCCTGCTTCTATGAGGGTGCTTCCCCCACCACTCACCCACTCCCACCTCAACACCCTACCCTGGGTCATTGAGTCTTCACAGGACCAAGAGCCTCTCCTCCATTTATGCCAGATAAGGCCATCCTTTGCTACATATGCAGTTGGAGCCACGAGTCCCTTCATGTGTACACTTAGGCTGCTATTTTAGTCCTTGAGACCTTTGGGGGATCTGGTTTATTGATATTGTTGTTCTTCCTATGGGGTTGCAAACCCCTTCAGCTCCTTCAGTCCTTCCCCTAACTCCTCCATTGGGGTCCCCACGCTCAGTCCAATGAACGGCTGGAAGCATCCACATTTGTATTGGTCAGGCTCTGACAGAGCCTCTCAGGAGACATCCACATCAGGCTCCTGTCAGCAAGCACTTCTTGGCATCAGCAAGTGTCAGGGTTTGGTGGTTGCATATGGGATGGATTCCCAGGTGGGGAAGTCTCTGGATGGCCTTTCCTTCAGTCTCTGCTCCACTCTTTGTGCCTGTATTTCTTTAGACAAGAGCAATTCAGGGTTAAAATATTTGAGCTGGGTAGGTGGCCCAATCCTTCAACCAAGGGCCCGGTGTAACCTCTGGATATGGTCTCTACAGGGTCTCTCTCTTCTTTGTTGAGTACGTCAGCTAATACTATCCCCTTTGAGTCCTGGGAGCCTCTTGCTTTCGGGACACCTGGGACTTTCTGGTGGCTATCTCCCACACCTGATCCTTCCCCCTCCCTTTTTTTTCCTCCCCTCCTCTCTCCCTCCCAAGTCCCTCCTTCCTTCTACTTCCCATGATTATTTTGTTACCCTTCTAAGTAGGACTGAAGCATCCACATTTTGGTCTTCCTTCTTCTTAAGCTTCATATGGTCTGTAGTTGAATCATGGGTATGCTGAGCTTTTTTTCTAATACCCACTTATCAGTGAGTACGTACCATGTGTGTTCTTTTGTAACTGGGTTACCTCACTCAATAAAACTAGATACACTGAATCTAATAGAAGAGAAAATGGGAAAGAGCCTTGAACACATTGGCACAGGGGAAAATTTCCTGAACAGAACACCAATGGCCCAGGCTCTAAGATTAACTATAGACAAATGGGATCTCATAAAATTGAAAAGCTTCTGTAAGACAAAAGACATTGTCATTAGGACAAAATGATAATCTACAGATTTGAAAAAGATCTTTACCAATCCTATATCCAAAGAATTCTCAACTGAGGAATGCCGAATGGCAGAGAAGTCCCTAAAGAAATGTTCAACATCCTTAGTCATCAGGGAAATGCCAATCAAAACAACCCTGAGATTCCCCCTCCCACCAGTCACAATGGCTAAGATCAAAAACTCAGGTGATAGCAGATGCTGGCGAAGATTTGGGGGAAAGAGGAACACTTCTCCATTGCTGGTGGGATTGCAAGCTGGTACAACCACTCTGGAAATCAATCTGGCAGTTCCTCAGAAAATTGGACATAGCATTACCTGAGGACCCAGCTATACCACTCCTGGGCATATACCCAGAAGATGCTCCAACATATAATAAAGACATATGCTCCACTATGTTCATAGCAGCCTTATTTATAATAGTCAGAAGCTAGAAAGAACCCAGATGCCCTTCAACAGAGGAATGGATAGAGAAAATGTGGTACATTTACACAATGGAGTACTATTCAGCTATTCAAAACGATGACTTTATGAAATTCCCAGGCAAAGGGATGGAACTAGAAAATGCCATCCTGAGTGAGTTCACCCAATTACAAAAGAACACACATGATATGTACCACTGTATTTTTTGGGCTATTGAAGTCTTGCTTTATTCTATGGTGGTCAAATAGATTAGAAGATTTTCTTCAATTTTCCTATATCTTTTCTGAAGATTTATTTTTATCTTTTTTATTGTGTAGGTGTGGGTTTCTCTGTGTGTATGTGTTCACATGTGTGCAAGTACCAATAGAGGCCAAAGGAGGGCATCAAATTCCTTGAAGCTGTTTTTACATATGATTTTGAGTCAGCTGAGTGGGAATTGGGAACCAAACTTGGATCCTCTTGGATCCTCTGAAACAGCAGCAAACACATTTAATTCCAGATCCATCTCTCCAGCCCCAAGGTTTTCATTCTTATTGAGACATACTTTATGTCCTAATATGTGAACCATGTTTTTGAGAACCATGTGTTGGTGAGAAGAGTGTATATTCCTTATTATTTAGCAAGAGGTCTCTTATATGGCTGTTAGACCAAAAAAACCATTTATGTACTAATACCTTTATTTGACGGCAGTGTGTTTCTTAGAGATAGACAAAATACAGATTCTGTTTTCTAATACAATCCTCTCTCTTTTTCTGGAAAATTGAGATCATTACTATACACTGCTGCTATTGAAATATGTTTCATTTTGTGGCTGTTGTAAGCAGTACCATTAATTCATAGATTAACAGTGAATTAATATGGTGTCTGTGTTTCCTTACCTTTGCTAGTCCCCAGTAACCACACAGGGAAACCAAGACTCATTTCAAGCTGTACCTAGGCAGTAATGATCTACCTTGATCTCCAATGCTAATCTAGCTAACTCCCAGTTCCAACCCCATGATACTTACATATCATTATTATTGATCTTACTTTTGGGGCTTCAGGTGTTTTTTCTCGTGGTGCTTTCTTGAACATTCTCTTCACGGCCAATCTGAATCTCCCTCCTTCTCTCTCTCTTTCCTTTTCCTGGCTGGAAGTTTCTGCCCTATGCTTTCTTCTGCTCAGCCATTTGGGTGATCAGCATTGATTGACAAGCCAGAGAATGAATGGTAAGAATTGTTTACACAAACTTGAGAAAGGAAATTCTAGACATAACATTGCAATGCCATGTCTGGAATAAAACAACACGTGAAGGCAGAGAACTCAGTATTAGAATAACACAAGAATAATCTTTAAACACAACAATGCACAAAAACTTTACACCTACAGAGGTATACATTGCCCAGTAGACATCTGAAGTGCTTGATGGAAGAAAACAGAAAAACCTCATGTTATGTCATCTTCCTTGGAAATTAACTGCACTTTCCACAGTCCAAACCTGTGTAATTCTTTGGAATAAATGAATCACACTTTTTCAGGTGTTGACCAAAGATATTTCTGTTTTTCCAAGATTCCAAGAGCCTTATACAGAAGAATGTTCTTGCTGCTCATGGCTTCGCCCAGTGGTTCTCAACTTTCCTAATTCTGTGACCATTTGATATAGTTTCTCATGGTAACCCAAACCATAAAAATATTTTGTTGCTACTTCATAACAGTAATTTTGTTACTGTTATGAATTATAATGTAAATATCTGTGTTTTCCAATGGTCTTAGGAAATTTCTGTGAAAAGTGGTTTGACCTCCAAAAGAGTCAAAAACCCACAGATTGAGAACCACAGGCTTAGTCTAATAACTGCTTCTGTTTTCAAGGGGTCATCCTGGTGATCAACTATTACTGATTTTAACTTGATATTGTTTCATTGATATTCTTTCTTTAGTGAATATTGTAATTTGACCGAAAATTCTTTGGAACCAGTCATAGCTTGACCTTCCTGGACTGTGGATCTGTCATTGTCTTTCAGGAAGCACACCATTTAAGATGTTCTTTCCTTCATGATAGTCTTTTGGAGCAGCAGGCTTCATACACATCTGGCCTATCAGGCATTCTTTCAGGATAGATTCATAATCAACCCAATAATGGATCTTATCTGTTGCTCTCATTAGTTTATCTTCTTCACAGAGGTTATTCTCTTTATACATGCTGGCATTATAAATAAGCCTCATGCATATCCAACAAGCATCTTTCTGTTGCTTCTTAAGTTATTCAATTACCTCAATTAACCTCCCTTTAATCATGTTTAGATTTTTGCTCAGGCAAATCCAATCCATAAGACTTCTGCTCTGTTTTGAAGACATGTTGTAACACCATTAGGAGACAATATGATGTTGGAATCCAGGAGGCAGGGAAGACTAGGAAGGAACTTTAGCATCTTGGGCACCCAGCCCAGCCATGGCTGGGCTCCACCATGGGACCACACCTCTGTAAGGACCCCTGCAACCATCAATACCTGCTTCAATTTCGCCACAGACCCCACAATTCTTTGAAGAACTAAATTAGTAGTCATAGGTTTTTTTAGTTTGTTTACCTCACAGAAGTTTTATTTCTCCTTCAACTATGATAGATAATTTTCCTGAATATAAAAATTTGACTTGGGAGTTGTACTGTGTAAAACATTAGAATTCATTTCTCCTTTAACATATTTGGAAGTTTAAAGTTCTATTGAGTAAATTGCTCTTCTGATTGGTCTTATGTGACTTGTTCCCTCTGTCACACAACTTTCAATACCATTTCTTTATTCAGCCCTTTTAGTATTATATTTGTATATGTTGTATAGTATTGTATTATATTCTATAGTATTTTAATTTTATTATAATAATATTATAACTGTGCAATGACTCGGAAAGCTTCTTTCTTTTCTTTCCTTTTCTTTTTTTTTTTTCCCCTGTTTGGTGTTTTAGATGGGCATCTCTTGCTTCAGATTTGGGAAATTTTCTTCTATGACTTCATTGAAACTATTTTCTTTGCCTTTGGCGTGGAATTCTCCTTAATATCCACCATTCAGATTTTGTCTTCTCCTTGAGTACCAAAGCTTATCCATAATCTATTTATTTTCTTTAGGTTATCATTGACCTTAACTGAACTAATGCCTTTACCTTGTCTTCCACCCCTGACAATCTCTTTTTCTATGACTCATTGCCTTGGTGACTCTTTGAGTTTCTTATTTAACTGTGGTTTTTTATTTATAATATGATCTTAGTTTTGACTTACATTCTCTATTTTAATATCTCTAATGATTTCTATTGAATAACAACTGCCTGAATAGAAACTTTGAAAGCCAAAGTGACTTAGGAAGATATATTCCAAAATCTAAAAGATAATAACTAACAACTCATTTTTATACTCATCCAAATTACCCTCTATTCTTTCAGCTTTATGGCTTTATTGAGTTCCATGAGGTTCTGTGAATGCATTCTGTAGTTGTTATTTTTAATTCTTTTTGTTGAATTTCATGTATACAACTCTTACTGAATTTCATTATACAACTACTATTATGAGACTGAAAATTTTGGAGGAGACATGCTGTATTTTTTTTCCACATTTTTTCTGAAGTCAGACTTGTGCATCTAGAGTTAGATTACCAGTTCAGCTTTTCTTTGCCTATTCAAATCACATGTCTTCTTTCAGTGCAAGTATTTGCAATATTCAGGAAAGAGCTAAATAATGGTATTTCCCATCTATGGAATTCATATTCAGGGACCAGATACTAACTGTTCTTTCCCTGAATGTCAAATACTGTCTGGTTAAAAGTCACTATGCATCAGTCAACACATTATACAAATAGAATAATAGTTATTCACACAGTAATTGCCCCATAAATATCATTAGTTTTAGATATTAGAATGTACTTTTAGTGCTTTGTAGACTAATATATCAGCTGTTGTGTATATAAATGGAAAAAATGAACAAAGAAAAAAGATAAAAATCACAGTGAGGTTATTAGTATCATGCTGATTGGTATAAAGAAAGTGAAAAGACTTTTGTGGGCAAAGAAAGATAAAGTCATGAACGTCTATTCTGATTACATAGAAGTTAAAAACAGTGGTTTTGCCAGTTAATGTACAAAATGTTACATGAAAAAAAACAACTAATTATGGAAAGAATCTGCCATATTAAAGTCTTAGAAATAAAGAACTCAAAATACCTGAAGCACTGAACAAATCAAACAAACAAATAAAATTCCCAACAATGTAGATAATTGTATGCATACAGAAAGAGGCTGCCAAACACCTATAGTTCCTCACACACATATCCCCAACATTCTGTGGAATCTGAGAAAGAAGAGATTATCTTTTTAAAACTCCTCAGTAGATGTCATCGCTTTCTCTAGTCCTGGGTCTGTTTACTCAGGTAGGCTCATTCGGTCAGCTGTATCAGCCCGTGTGCCTCTTATGCTAGCAAAGTTCCTGGGTCCTGGGTCCTGTGCTTCCCAGTAGGTTGATTTTACTCTTAGTCTGTATTCCACCTATGAAGACCTAGGGCATGCTGCTGACTCACTCCAAGGCTAATCTTTGTTTTATGTCACCTGATATGGCTGCTCATCCCTAGGTGCCCATTCTGTGTGTCTATTGGCCCACTTCCTGCCCCTACCACTTCCAATGGTCTTGACTTGCTCTTTTGCTTTGATTCATCTACTGTTATGAAATTCTCATCAAAGCCTCAGCAACATTTCTCAACAATAGTGTTTAAAAGTTATAACTACCTAGAGAGTAAATAGTCATTAAAGACCAATAGATAAGCTTCTTATTTGTTTTTTAAAATATAAGCTATGGGTGGAGCTGGATAGATGATTCAGATGTTAAGAGTACTGATTGTTTTTCCAGAGGACTTGAGTTTGATTCCAAGCACTAACATGGACACTCACAACTGTCTGCAATTCCAGTTCCAGTGGATAAAACTAATAAAATCATCATCATCATCATCATCATCATCATCATCATCATCATCTATGGGCTGAGCACATAAATCAGTCAGTAAAGTATTTTCTGGGTTAGGTGGTAAGAGCTTGTAATTCTAATACTGTGAAGCTAGAAACAAGCAGATCTCTCAGTATCTGAGCTCTCTGGCCAATCAAGTCTACTCTTCAAGATACAGGCTACTAAGACATTCTCTGTGAAAAAAACAAGGTTAGCATTGCATGCAGATGTCCTCTAGCCTCTAGATGATGCATAAACAAGTCCACACACATGTACTTGCACAAACATGCACCCCCACATATACACATACATGCACACAGTAAGCATGCATGTACAGATATGTTGAGTATACAGACTCATTTGACCTCTAATGAAAGACAGTTATGTTTTTATGGTTTTGATTTTTTCTCACAATTTGAAATGTATTTAAAATGGTTTACATAGAACCTGAATATTAGGGTTTTTTCTAACTTTTCTATTTTTAATATTTGTATTTTAAGCAAATTACCTATAGTATATGTTTACAATGCAATAGCAATTATTACCATCATGTATAGAAGTATAGACTCTTTATTTCTGAACTTGGGATTCTTAATTTATAAGATTTATTTTCATTTAAAAAGAGTATATCTTTTTTTCTTGACTTGATAAATTGGTCCAGAATTCATATAGTTTTAATCATGCTGGCTTAAACTTGTATTTCAACTTTTGTTTTTCTACTGATATTTTCATTTTCAAAGTAATGTAAAAACTGTGTTTTTAGTAATATATAAAATTGTTAGTTTTACATGCTTTTTTGCACTTGAGCAGAATCTAAAAGTTCATTTCCATTTGCTCTAAATATTTATGTCCAGTGCTATTAGTTGTAAATTATTCCTCATTATTAAGTCAATATTGTTCAAAGTAACAGAGAGTTGGTTTGTAGAGACAGAAGAAAACTCACTGAGGGAAAGGTGAGTAAAAAGGCAGGGTGCCTCGTGCATTACAGAATCCACCACATAAGGAAATAACTGTGGTGAACATGAAGTTCAGCCTTCTTTAGGAACATACACAGGAACTTTTTGCAACACAAACCTCTTATGAAATTGACCTCTTGTAAATAGACCTATAAGTCTGAGGCTAAATTTCTTTGTTTTGTATTATGTTATTTTCTTCTGATATTGAAGACATTTTTGTCTACAATGATCAATCTATTTTGACTTTTGTTATTCATTTTAACATACAAATCCTTATTACTAGTTCCCACAACTGACTAATGCAAAGAAAAAAATAACCCAGAAATAAGAGTCTGATTAGATGTTTCTCTAAAAAGAGGTATATATAATCTAGCAAAGACCCAAAATACAACAAACATCATCAAATATTAGGAAAGTACAGTCCACAGCCACACCCATGAAAATGCTAGTTTATACTGATAATTAACATTGGTGACTTGGGGGGAGCTGGCAATCACACACATTGAGAAGAATCCAGGATGCCCAGGCTTCAGTCCACAGTATCTCTGTGTCATTCAGCAGTTCCCCTCAGCATCAGATACTCAGGAGGATGGAAAACAGAGTCAGGCAAACACCTGCCCACAACCAAGACGTAGAACCAGCACTAATGATCATCTTCTGGAAAGTAGCTAAGTCATATTAGATACAATCATGTAATGTAATGAACCGTGAAAAGAAGTAAGTGGTGGGACATGTTACAGTGTGAAAAGACCCAAAAGATTGCACTAAATGTGAAAAATAAATTACAAGGTCTGTCATACAATTCCATCTTTTCAGATTTCCACACGGGCAAAGTAGTGGAAATAAAAAGTATATTTGTTGCTATAGAGACATGATGAGGTTGCTAATCATAAATTTTAATGGGCTTGGTGCTATTCCACGAGTGATAAAATGTATGAAATAGATGGTGATTGCTGAGTGACTCTTTGAATATGCTTATAAACATAGAACTGTACAACAGGGTTGGATTATATAGTTTATAAATTATATTGTAAAATATTTATAATAAATTTATGTTATAAATGTATGAAAAGCATTAAAAATAAAACAAACACTAATGACAGTATATTTTTTCTTTTTGGAGTTACTTAATTCTGACATATTTTTTATTTTTCTATTCACTAGATTATTTTCTCTATTCTATTCATTATTTCATCCTGAAAACACTACTGTGAATTTTGGGCTTCTGTTCTTATTTTCAGTAATCATTAACATTTCTCTAACATATCCATTCATTGAACCTTCTGAAATAATAAAAACTGCCTTTTTGAGAGAGTCAAATTTAATAATTTGGTCTTCAGCAGTTTATACTTTAATATGACATTTTTATTTTATCAGTATATAAGTCCTAACATCAGATGGGTTTTATACATTTTTTTTATTTTAATGTTTGTTATTTTTGTTCCTCACCTTTGCTCCTGAAGAGACGGGATCTTTATCATTGCTCTAAGGCACAACTCCCGGAAGAGGAAGCAGTACACTGGTCTCTAGCCCCGCCTCCTGTAAAGTATAGCCTCTGACTTCTCTAGGCCTCAGTCTATGACGGTTGCTGCAATTTACTTCTTCAAGTCAATGTTTTGTTCTTTCCTTCCACTGATAGTTCCCATAGTTTCTCTGCTTTTTAATTAATTTACTTTCTTCCTGTTAAGCACAGTACAACCTGCTATTTATTTATATGTCTTTTATCCCATTTGTTTTCAATCATTTTCTCAGTCTTATTGGAAAAGGATACACAATAGCGTTAAATACTAATCACTATAAAGCAATTACAGTTAAAGTTAAAGGCATTTTTTTTAGTTTCCATTTACTTCACAGAAAGAGAATGAAGACAATAGAAATAACACAATTGGTCAGCCTGTTAGCACACACCTTTAATCCCAGGACTTGGGAGGCAGAGGCAAGCAGATGTTTCAGACCAGCCAGAGCTACACAGAGAAACCAGGACTCAGAAAACAAAGACAGACAGACAGACAGACAGACAGACAGACTGAGATAAACAGAGAGATTCTTCTAAAAAAAAAAAAAAGAAAGAAAAAAGAAAAGGAAAGAAAACCAATTTAAAACCATACAATAGGATATAAGCCTAATGCAAAATGTAGAGTGAAGTGGAGTTTACAAAACCTTTGACTTGATGGTCACATATTTACAGGGTGTCTTGAGACCTAGGACAAATGTATGGGTTAAAAGATTGCTAGAAATCTTCTATACGGGCTCTGTCATAACATTAGTAATAAATTTCTATGTAGTGATCCGTGTTTCAGCAGTTTTCATGCCATGTGGTTGGAAGCTGAGAACTCGGCAGTTACAGACGTGGTAGTTATTGATTGACACCACGTGATTATGGCTTAGCACAAAGTGAGTCAGCATTTTAAGGCTGGCGTTTTCATAGAACAAAGTGTGTTGATTAGTTAGACAATATAAAATTTCAATCTCTGTTTATGTTCAGCGTGCTGCTAGATTTAAAAACGATTGAGGTAAATAATGAGAAAACAAGTAGTCCAAATTTGTTCATCTTCTCTGTGTGGTAGAGCAGTCAGTACAAAACAATATAATGACATCAAACACACCTGCCAACATAGAGTACAATTTTAACATGGAGGAAATGACTGATTTTACAGAAAAAAACTAAGATATAAAGAACCATTTTAGCTATACAGTTTGGAATAATTTCAATAGCATGTAGTGTTGTGGCTACAACTGTTTTTGCAAAAAGTTCTTTATATTTATAAAATATAAGTTGTAAGATGAAAATAGAAATAGAAATCTACTTAGTCTTCCAAGCAGAGAGTTTCAAACAAACCAAACACATTTGTCAAGTACATAAGTGTGTAACTTTTCCCACTTGTTTTCAAATACAACTATTTAACATCAGAAAAAAGAAAGTTCCCAAGCTAAGTTCTTATTTAAAAAAAAAAAGTATTTCTATGTCTGACAGATGGAACATATCCATGGATATGAGGATAAGTGGTCACTGTTGCAATATGCGTATTTATATGACCTTTTTTTATCATGTAAGGAATAGTTATTCAACTTAAAGGGCCAGTCATATTAAACAGTTATAGTGAAGTCAGTACAAAATCTTTATAAGGTAATACTGTGAAATTCAGTCATGTTGTACAAAATCATAAAGCATATCCAGTGATATACAGACATATCCATTTTCATAAAGATGGAAGTAATGCTCCATTTTTAAAACTTTTATTGATTCTTTATGGATTTCACATCATGCACCCCAGTTCCATGTGGGTAATTAGCTGGAATGCTGAGGGGTCCTCCAGGGGGAAGTTAGGCACGGCTGCTGTGGCTCCACGGTTCCTCACAGCACAGCCCCAATGACATGAGAAAGTCCACGGGTTTTTACTGGCTTTAATGTCATGGCGGATGGTAGATAAATCTGGATGCACCCCCGTAAAACCCAGGGGAGACCTGAGTTAAATAGGGAGGGAAAGAGGGGGGAGGGGCTGGGGAAGAATGCTTAATTGGCTCCACCCTCTGGCTTTCAGGTATCTCATTAGTATGTAAATCTCTCTAGGGCCTGAGGCCTGTTCCTCAAGACTGATGGCCATAGACCTCTCTGTGGGAGGGGCTGTGGAGAGGGCTGAAGCTGAATGAAAAGAACCAGCGCCTGGGAGCAGAGTCGAACTTCTGCCGTCCAAAAATGGTCCGGGGTTCCAAGCTCATGCTTGACCAAGCACCCAGCTGCTTCTCACAGCCCACTGCCCCACCACCCCACAGTTCCACTCATCTCCCCACCCTCCAAAGCTGCCCTCCACCACTGCAACCTCCCCCTAAAAAAAAAAAAAAAAAAAAAAAAAAAAGTTCACAGTGGAAGCTGTGGTATGTCACAGTGTGTCACACAGTAAATTCTTTTGTCCAAACATGTTTAGTTGCAAATGTTCACTGAAGTAAGTCACTGGCCTCTGGATTCTGCTCCACTATCAATACTGGATCCTCACCAAGTTTGCTCTTGGACATCCCGTTGCTGCCCACAATTAAAGAGGTCCTGAAACTTTAGTTCTACAGGACCTGTCTCTTCATGTGCTCCTGCAGTTAGTAGATGGGTAGATGCTGAATGAGCCAACTCAAAGGATCTGGGCCTGGGTGGGAGCTCCCAGCTCACCTGCAGCCTCCTCACCAGGACCAAGTCTCTGCCTTTGGCCAGGCAAGGGACTGAGCAGCTCTCCCTCAGTCATGGCACGAGGACAGCGCTCCAGTGGTATGTCTATCAAGGGGCAGGGCAGGGAGACAGGGAGTGGGAGATGAGGGGGTTGATGCTCTACTTTTGATTTTTATAATACACAGCACTTTACTACAGAAAACATGTATATAATGTAACAAATGTACATGTTAATTTAAAATATATAATCTGAGTAGCTCAGAGACTCCTAATTCAATCTATTCGATTAACACAAAATGTTAAAGGATGTCAGCTTCCTCAGTGAAGAGTGAAGTGTGTTGTATCATTCCAGCAGTGGTCTTACTGAAATCCACTGTAAAGTCAGCTCAAATATTAGAACATTTTTAGATAACATCAAACCAATGGCAGAATAAAATTTAGAATTTTAATATTCTATTAATAAATCCTTGTTTCTACCAAAGCCAAATGTGGTTAGAAAAAGCAAAACACTGGGAAAAGCACATTTCATTTGTGGTTAGTGTGAAAGTTCAGCAGAAGAGTTTGTTGTGATCCCCTGCGGGTTGTTAATGTTGGGAGAGCCTGGGAAGATAGATATTGGCTCATGTTACAGTTTCACTTGTCCAGTAAAGAGTTAAGAGATGGGCGATTGCCATGGCTGCTCATCAAAATGAATAGATTGAAACCAAACTGTGCAGTAAAAAAGGCTGATGGTGCCTCTTACTCCAATTATGAAGATAAAATAATTTAAGCACTAATCCTTCAACGTGATGGGACCCAGGAACACTATCTCTTTGTGGTTTTTCCACTGACTTTTACCTTTAAAACCAGAGAACATGTCAGGCACTGACATGTCAGCTATTCACAACACTACAGACTCAGCAATAACCACATGGACATATTCTGGGAAATGACACTGAGCAGAAACAAGAAGGGCTCATTCCTGGTCAGAGAATGTCTCAACATAAAGTGGGAATTAATGGGTACATAATGGAAAGGTGGACAGTGTGCTGAAGCTGATGAGTCAGCACAGATTAAGAGGCAGATAAACCCTGTGCAGTGAGGAGCAAGTAATAGGACCATACAAACTTCTTGGCATCAGGGTGACCAAAACCCATAGTCAATCACAGATTTTTAAGCTTAGCTGGAAATAAATCAGAAAAGAGAGGAATTAGAGCTAAGGAAACAGTAACAAATCAATTACCTATTTAATTTTAATTATTTTATTTCTCAGTATATAAATTAAATATGACTTATCAGTTGACATTATTTGAGTCTGACTTAAAATTATTGGCCACCATTTCCTATAGCCAGACAGGTACCCCAGTGGAGTGATAGAGACATCAACCCACCTACAAAACTTTCAACCTAAAATTTATCCTGTCTACAAGAAATGCAGGTATGAGGGATGAAGCAGAGACTGAGAGAATGGCCAACCAATAGTCATCCCAACTTGAGACCCACCACATGGGTAAGCACCAATCCCTAACACTATTAATGATACTCTACTATGCTTGCAGACAGGAGCAAGTTGTCCTCTGGGAGGCTCCACCCAGCAGCTGACTCAGACAGATGCACACATCCAAATGGTGGATAGAGCTTGGGGACTCATGGAAGAATAGGAAGAAGGACTGCAGGTCCCAAAGAGGATAGGAACTGCACAGGAAATTCAACAAAGTCAACTAACCTGGACCTTTGGGGCTCTCGGAATCTGAATCACCAACCAAAGAACATACACAGGCTGGACCTAGGCCTCCCTGCTCATATGTAGCTTGGTCTTCATGTTGGTCCCAAACAACTGGAATGGGGGCTATCCTAAAAGCTGTTGCCTGTACCTGGGGTGTGTTATAGTAGTTGGGCTGCCTTCTCTGGACTCAGTGAGAGAGGAAACACCTAGCCTCACAGAGACTTGAAGTGCCAAGGTGGTGGGGATACCCAGGGGGCTCCCACTTGCTCAGAGGAGAAGGGGATGGGGGATGGGGGAAGGATTGTGGGACAGATGACCGGGAGAGGGGCGGTGAGTGGTATGTAAAATGAATAAGTAAAAAAATAAAATCTAAAAAAAAATGATTGGCCATGTTGGAAATGAGAGTGTGTGTCGGTGGACACACAGAAGAGGTCTGTAGATGTAGAGAAAATGTAAGGCCCCCGCGAAGGGAGGACTTCACCCAAGCCTCGGGAATTCACGGCTATCCATTAACTCACAAGACACCGAACTTGATGCAATCAGCAAGAGGTATATTTCAATCAACATATTGAGGTCAAGACCTGTAGCCCACACAGGGGCAATGGGGTCTGACCCTGGGGCTTTGGAGACAGAGAGAATTTAAAGCCAAAAACCACAACCCAGGGGGAGTGACGGAGGGCTATTGGAAAGCACCTGTGGAAAGTCCCAGCCCATTATTCAGTTTGTGACAGGGTACAAGGAACAGTCATGAGGAACATTTTGTATGGGCTATTCTCTAAGAGCCTATTCATAACCAACCATCTATCTTGTGGTCAGCCAAGTTCCTGAAACACAGAGCTCACAACCAAGTTGACCTGCACTCTTAGTTCTGCCCAGCCTGCTAGGAGATTTTGAAAATTTTTAACCCTTTCAAAAGCACAGCTGGCAAGACAGCATATACCTGAAATACTACTCCTCAGAAGACAGCCAGGTGACCCTGTCCTAAACAAAGATAAGGGAATGAAACTGGAAAAGAAACGAAAGAAAAAGAGTGAAAGGCCAGGCGGTGGTGGCGCATGCCTTTAATCCCAGCACTTGGGAGGCAGAGGCAGGTGGATTTCTGAGTTCAAGGCCAGCCTGATCTACAGAGTGAGTTCCAGGACAGCCAGGGCTACACAGAGAAACCCTGTCTCGAAAAAGAAAAAAGAAAAAAAAAAAGAGTGAAAGGGAAGAGTTAACAAACAAAAATAAAGGAGAAGAGAGGAAAAGAGATGAAGACTGTGAAGACCATTAGAAGATGGACAGAAAGCTGGGATAGTGCCTGGGATAAGCAGGGCATGACTGAGCTTTATCTAGCTGGGAGTCTGGGTGCTGAGGGCATTTCAGGAAGAATAGATCATTTTACCAGAGCAGGACATGAGATTCAAGGGAATAAGGCCAGTATGAGAACAAGCTTATGAGAGGGTTTTCCAAGGCAACTGAAACTGTTGCAGGATATTTAATCACACTGTGAACTCCCAGATTGTGTTATTTACAGGGGAAAAAATCTTTTTAGTTGTGTGGCTCAGCCTTAGTACACACCTTTCATCCAAGAGTTTCTGCTTTAATATTGTAAACAGAATTAAATAAAGTCAACAATAGGTCAAGAGTAGAGGCAGGGCAGGCAACCAGTTAACAGGAAGTGAGCATAGGATCGTTAAGAAATAGCCACAGAGAATCAGTGGGAGTGAGGAGAATGGCTAGAGAGACACACAGGAAGTGGAAGGGAGGGACATTAGGTTTGAAGGAGGTTTTGAGACAGTGTGGGAAAAGGAGAGATGGCTTCTGGGACATCAGCTGAGGAAGAAGGTCAGCTGGGTGCGTTCTCTGCCTTTCTGAGCTAGCAGGCTTTCACCCCAACATCCAGCTCTGAGTCTTTATTGATAAAATTGAACAATTGAGATTTTATTAGAGAGGAAGATGGAGGGGGGGAGGGAGAGGGGGAGGGGGAGGGAAAGGGATAGGAAGAGGGAGAGGGAGAGAGGGAGGGGGAGGGGAGGGGAAGGGGAGGGGGAGAGGGAGAAGGAGAAGAAAGCAAGAGGGAGAGAAGGAGAAGAAGACAAAAGAGAACAGAGAGGACATGACAAGAGAGGACCGGAAGGGAAGACACGCTGTAGAGCTGAAGATGAGAGGGGATTGGGTCTGGGAGCAGAGGGAGAGGTGAACATCCTATCACCCCTCCTGTCAGCCTACCTGGTTCCCTGGAAGGAGTGGTCTGTAGGTTAGCAGGAAGCACCTGCTGGAGTTGGGGGCTGGGACAGAGCAACTGTGAGATGGTAGGTTAGGAGAAAGTCTGTGGGATCCACAGGAGATGTGAGCAGCAGGGGAAAATGAAGGCTGCAGCAAATACTCTTTTTGCAGAGCTGGGGATAAGGCTAGATTTGGAAGAGAGGAGGAAGTGGGGAAGGTCTTCAGTTGGTGTCTTTAGTTAGGATTTCTATTGCTATGAAGAAACATCATGACAAAGTAACTTGAGGAAGAAAGGGTTTGTTTGGGTTACAATTCTGTATTGTTGGTCACCACTGAAGGAACTCTGGATAGGAAATCAAACAGGGCAGGAACCTGGACTCAAAAGCAGATGTAAAGACCATGGTGGGATACTGCTTACAGGTTTGCTCTCTCTCAATGGCTTGTTCAGTCTTTCTTATAAAGCTACCTGCTGAGGGCCCCTCCCAGTGGGTTGGGCCCTCCTATATCAATCACATAATCCACTAATAACTCACTAAGAAATTGTCCAACAGGCCTGCCTATAGCCCAGTCTTATTGAGGCCTTTTCTCAATTGAGGCTCCCTCCTTTCCAATGACCCTAGATTGTGTCAAGTTGACCTAAAACTAGCCTGCACGGTTGGCTTACCTGTTTCCCTGGTCTGTTCAACTGCTGTGTTCTCAGGGAATGCTTTGGAGACCAGAATATTCAGATGAGTTGAGCAAAGGAGACTTGCAGGAGATCTTCCTGTTCCATTGGGCATGGGGTCAGAGAAGCAAAGAAGACCTCAGTGGGTATTCCACTATCGAGCTGGAGATGAGACTCGGGGGCTGGATCTACAGAAACAGATGTGAAGATCTGCAGTCAGTGTACCTGATTCCTGGGCAGGAGTCTTCTTATGACTTTTTCAGATACCCTGAGTGTTATTTTATCCTCATCCATCCTTCTTTATTTATCTACGTTGACCCTACATAATTGGAGCCTCCCATTTTTTTCTTCATACTACTTTGTTTAATGTTTGCATTTTTACAACACGGCTACTGATGGTATGTCATTGGAGTACCTCTCTTGTCCCAGTGCAAGGACAAGATTTCTCTTTAATGCTTGTTATCTCTTTAAAAATTACAGCTGTTTTTCTCAGCATACACCTTGAATACAATTTTAAATATGTTCCCTTAAGTATCCAGTGGCAGGCTTTTTGTTATTCTAACTGCAGATCGAGTAGGGACAGTATGCAGTAGCTGTAACATAGCCTAATGCTGTTCTGTGTTGAACTTTGCCCAACCAAATCCATTAGTTAATTACACTAGAACTCTGCTTCACTCAAGTTCTAAGGATCCCACTGTATGCAGGCAGATTCTATTCCAGGATGTAACATGAATGGCATGTAGTCCAATTTCTGATTCAATCCTTATTCTCCTCTGGAAATTTACAAGCTGGACTTCTACTCTCTTCATCTCTGTTGACATCTGGGCTTCCAAACTCCCACAAGAATGCCCCCTTAAGCTCTGATTACAACATTCTAAGGCCTTTTCAGACGAAAGTTTCCAACAGTTTTATACTCCCACAAACCAGTTCCAAGGGCCCAAGCACTAAATGGATAGATTTCTTTTAGCTTTGATCTCACTGTTTTTTGTTTTGTTTTGTTTTGTTTTGTTTTGTTTTGTTTTGTTTTGTTTTGAGACAGGCTGTCCTGGAATTCACTCTGTAGGCCAGGCTGTCCTGGAACTCACTCTGTAGATCAGGCCAGCCTTAAATAAACTCTTTTGATTGTCTATTGTTTTCTCATTACTATGAATAAACAAATACTTACCTGAAGAAAATTAAGAGAGGAATTGTGTATTTTGGTTAACGTTTAAGGGGGTTGCAGTTTATGAGGTAAGGAGGCAGCAGGAGGAAGGACTGGCTACTCATATAATACGCAGCCAGCATGCAGAGCACAGACAGAAGCTGGGCTTCAGCATCAAACCTCCTGCATTGTTCCTCCATTCATCTAGACTATACCTACTGAAAGTTCTGCAACATTTCCAAAAGCGCCATGAGCTGGGGACAGGTTTTCAAACACGTGAAACATAGAGATATTTCATACTCAGACCACAGCAGATATATCATCAATGAAGCTGCTGTGAACATTTTTATGTATGCATTTTAAAGTAATTATTTATTTCTTTTAGACATAAACCTGGGGGCTAAAATTCTCGATTACTGAGTAGGCCACGTTGACCTTTAGTGGAAGAGTTTTCTAAAACAGCAGAAGCAATTTACACATTACTGAGTATGTCTGAAAATCCTGTATGTCTGTCAACTCTTGGTGCTGACAATAGTGTTAGCTTTAATAATTCTGGTTGGTGTGATTTATTCCTTCATAAGATTATTACCACTGGAACACCATTTCTTATACTTATTGGTCATTCAAATATCTCCTTTGATAAACTGCCCATTCAAATATTTCCTTCATTAAAGTGTTTTACCTTCTTTTTAGTTTTGAAGTATAGTTTAGGAGAGAGGGAGAGGAAGAGGGAGGGGGAGAGGGAGGCGGAGGGGGAGGCGGAGGTGGAGAGGGAGACGGAGAGAGAGACAGAGAGAGAGATGAGACAGAGAGAGATGAGACAGAGAGAGAGAGAGAGAGAGAGAGAGATTAAGATAGGAGAAGGAAGAAGAATAAACCTGTGAAGGATTCTTGGGGAGCTAACCTGGGTGTTGTTAAATTTTTCAAGAGAGGAAGTACCCTCTTAAGCTGAGAATTGTCCTAAAAATAGAAATAATTCAGTCCTTTGTTTTTCAGAACTTATCATTCAACAATATTGATGCTTTGAAATTCTATGCAGCAATTAAAATGACAACATTCCCAAACCCTCACCCCTCGGCCGAAAGCCATCTTCAGAGACCAGTGACGCCCTCACTTCTTTATATTTACTCCCATTGCTATATATTTTAGGAGAGTCCGGGGAAGACATTCACATTCAGAATGAATTTCATTTTATTTTTTTCTTTTTTCATTTTTATTTTTTTAACTCTTCTCCCATATATTATCTCCCAACTGCAGTTTCCCCTCCCTCCACGTCTCTCAGTGTCCACCCCCATCTCCCCCTCCAGATCCACTCCTCTTCAGAAAAGAGCTCGCCTTCCAGGGACCTCACCAAACAAAGCATAAGACGTTATGATAAGATTAGGCACAAATTATTATCAGGGCTAGGAGAGGCAACCCAGAGGGAAACAGCGTCTACTCACAGCAATAACACAGTGACTAGACAATAACTAAGTTGTTGTTGGTTTGTTTGGGTTTTGTTTTTTGGTTTTTTTTTTTTTTTTAATGTCTCTGGGCTATCCATCTAGCCTCCAGCTCCTGGTCATTCAGGCAATGTTAGGCATGGGTGTTCCCTTTTGTGATGTGGACCTCAAATTAGACCAGTTAGGCTGGATGCTATCACAAGTTCTGCACCTCCACTGCCACGCACATCTTGCAGCTAGAATAGATTGTAGGTCAAAGGTTTTGTGGCTTGGTTGGTCTTCCAGTGCCACCACTAGAAGTGACCTGGTTACAGACAATGGCCTTTCCAGGCTCCACATCCTTTATTACAAAGAATCCTTGCTAACTACTTGTCCAGACATGGCTGTTGCTGCTTTATTCACAGTAGCTGGGTAATGGGAGTAACCTACTTGTTCATCAACTAATGAAAGAATAATTAAAGTGTGGTACATAGACATTATGGAATATTATTCAGCTGTAAATAAAAATGAAACCATGAACTTGGTAGGCAACTGTGTATAACTATAAAATATCATATTGAATGAGTTAACACGGAACCACACTATAAATGTTGCATGTTCTCTCATCTAGGGTTCCTAGCTCCAAATCTTCACATTAAGTTTACAACCTGAACAAAGACATAAACCAGTGAAGTAGAAAAGAACCAATGTGAGACGGTACTAGAGAAGGGAATAGTGGGGTAAGAACTTCCTGAACAGAACATCAATAGCTCAGGCACTAAGACCAACAGTTAATTTTCTGGGACCTCAGAAAGCTGGAAAGATTCCAGTGGTTGTTTTATTTATTTACATTTCAAATGCTATCCCCTTTCCAGTTTCCCCTCCACAAGTCCCCATCCCCTCCCCCTCTCCCCCTGCCTCTATGAGGGTGCTCCCCCACCTGCCCACCCACTCCTGCCTCAGGGCCCTAGCATTCCCCTACCCTGGGTCATCAAGCCTCCACAGAACCAAGGGGCTCCCCTCCCAGTGATGCCTGATAAGGAATCCTCTGCTACATATCCAGCTGGAGCCATGGATACCCCCATGTGTACTCTTTGATTGGTAGTTTAATTCCTGGGAGCTTTGGGGGGGTCTGGTTGGTTAATATTGTTGTAGTTCCTATGGGGTTGCAAACCCCTTCAGCTCCTTCAGTCCTTTCTCTAACTCCTCCATTGGGGTCCCCATGCTCAGTCCGATGGTTGGCTATGTGCATCCACATCTGTATTGGTCAGGCTCTGGCAGAGCCTCTCAGGAGACAGCTATACCAGGCTCCTGTCAGCAAGTGCTTCTTGGCATCAGCAAGTATCTGGGTTTGGTGTCTGCAGATGGGCTGGATCTCTAGGTCGAGCAGTCTCTGGATGGCCTTTCCTTCAGTCTTTGTCCCTGCATTTCCTTTTGAAGGAGGAATTCTGTATTAATATTTTTGAGGTTGGTGGGTAACCCCATTCCTCAATCAGGAGTCGTGCCTATCCACTGAATATGGTCTCTACAGGTTCTCTCTCCCCTTGTTGAGTATGATATTCAGCATCATGAACTGAACAAGTTCTATATTCTTGGACCTTCTATTGGTAGACAGCTGTTGTTGCACTAATTGAACCACAGCCTTTAAGCCACTCCAATAAATCCCCCTCTTTGAATTTTGCCTTTTCAATTAGACTAATAGCCTCTGCACTACAGTCATCTCGTCTCTCTGTGACACCTGGTGTTCCACTGCATTACACATTCACTAAGTATTTATTGAGTCATGATTAAATCAAACTAGAAAGGGGGGGGGGGTGTTTGGAAAATAGTCTATTACATGTCCACTTTCAAGGCAGCAAAAGCAAAAGATGTTGTCACAAAGGCTCACTAAAACAGCTGCAGTGTGTAGTTTACATCTATGGCTAACCTGGGATCTATAATCTAAGAAAAATATAATGTACAAAAATGTTTTTAACATTTATTTACTCAGAAAAACCTGAGAAACTGAGATGTGAAAGGTATTGATAATGTCTGCTAAATTGTCTGTTATTAAATATATTGTCAAGGGACTAAATCCTTTCTTGCATAGTGTAAGAAATGGCTTTTAACAAGATGCTGAGAGAAGAAAAATAAGGGAAAGGACATTGATAAAGTACCCTTTGTTAAAACAGCCACTGCCATCTCCCTTACTAAAAGGCAACAAGAATTAACAATCCCTAAGTATTTCACATCATCTAATTTTTAATTGAAGGATGCACTGGCATCTCATTTTCACAGCACTCATATGGAACAGTTTACTAAGCTGCCCCCAAAGAAACTGTTTTCATATAAGCTTAGAAAATTATCCCTCCACAAGAGCGTTCCCAACAAATCAATTATGATACAGAAATAATCTAATCTGCCTAACCCTGACACACAAGGAGAGTAGGAATGAGCTCCATGCCCCCCAACCTTTCCTTCCTCTTGCTGTCTCTAGAAACAAGCATTCCAACCCACATCTTCTGGAGGCCACACAAGAAAGGATGCAGCCAGATGTGACTGGTTCACCTCTCTCCAGGTCCAGCCATCTCTATCCCCTTCATGTCTATTACATCTTTTCTACTAACTGTTATCCCTCCACATGGCCAAGGCTCAATCCTTCCTCCCCTAAACTACTGCACCCATCTCCTAAGTCTCCTCTGCTTCAATGCCCCCAGGGTGTACTACCACCAATCTATAGGCATGATTTTTTCACTCTGCCAGCCCATCAATGCCTATAGTTTCTGGAAGACAGGAATGCTGTATTGTGCAACTTGCATCCTTACAACTCAGCACAATTTCTGCCACACCGTTGAATACAAAAGGTGCCATGAAATCTGTTTGCAATCTGGCCCAACCTGCTCTATGTAATCTCATTTCCCACTGTCCCTCCAAATGAGCCTACAGCTCTGAACTCTTCTGTGTTCCAAATATATGATACATTTCTACACTTCTGATCTGTGATGAACTACCTTGTGTTTAAAATATTCTTTGTCCAGGGCTGGAAAGATGGCTCAGTGGTGAAGAACACTTGCTATTTTTACAGAGGACCCTAGTTTGTTCCCAGCTACCATACTCCGGTTCCAGTAGAACGTGTGCGTACACACACACACACACACACACACACACACACATACACACACACATTCACATAATTTAAAATGAAATAAAAAGTTAAATATATATTCTTGATCCATTTTTATTCTGCCCTCTCCTCCCCCAGTTACAGATGTCTTCTGAATCTCAGCTATTTGTGTTCAATCATAGTTATCTGATGAATGAATGAATGAGTGAATGAGTGAGTGAGTGAAAATGTGCCTCCAGTTCTCTGCTCTATTCCTACATCACCTTAGCCAGACTTCCCTATCAGCATAACTCCAGGCTCATTTCTTCATGCTGACACTTATGTTACATGAAAACCTAATATTACCTGGTGCACACCTTTAGCCCTAGCACTAAGTAGAGAGGCAGGAGGATCTCTGTGAGTTCTACATAGCAAGTCCCAGAACAGCATGAAGAGACCCTGTCTCAAAAAAAAAAAAAAAAAAAAACCAAGATAGGTAGCCAGAATGCTGGTCCCATGTCTAATCCTCTTACAGCCTCTCCTCATTTTCTCATCTTCTAAACTACAGAAATGAGAAAATACAGCACGCATTCAGGAACAGAGGCAAAAGTCATGAAACACCTGTGCATGAAGCAGAGAGGTGTGAAATGAATTACGAGTTTTCATGTATTGTGCTTCACTGTGTCACGTAACAAATAAAAAGCTCATAAGAAAGAGGAGAGGGGGAAAGGAGAGAGGGAGAGGTCACTGTTAAGATAGAGGCAACCCTGCTTAGACCTAAGACACTTGTTCCCAAGGAAACGGCACAGCTCTTAATGGAGGCACTCACCAGCCACAGCAAGACCAGGTTTCTCTGCCCAAGCCTAAGACTGCTGAGGTCTTCTGAGAGAGGACCAGAGGATGGATACTGACCTCCTCAAAGGGCAGGCTGGACCTCCTCGGCACTGAGGGCAGGCTACTCACAGAGAACCCAAATGCAGACCTCCTAGATCCAGCCCTCTAGCTGACATGAGCAGGCACAGAAAACATAGACTACTACTACACTGATGACGCCTATCTAGCAAATTTAACAATCTGAAAAAAACTTTAATAAAAATATAATGACAATTTGGAGGTAGATTTATTTAAAGAAAAGAAATGTTTTAGCACATAAAAAAAAAAATTTAAAAAAAAGCTTTACTTCTGGACTGAACTTTAAAACACCACATCCTAGCACTTGGAGGCAGAAGCAAGTGCATCTATGAGTTTGAGCCCAGTCTGGTTTACAACGCAAGTTCCAGGACAGCCAGGGCTGTTACACAAAGAAACCCTGTATCAAAAAGAAATTTAAAACAACAAACAAATCATCGAAAAACACTCCATCTAAAAAACCCAAGTAGTTAACCACAACAAATGAGCTGAACAGAATCCTTAAGATCAAACAGAGAGACCGCTACCACAGAGGAGACCCAAACAAAAGGGGCATTCACAGGAAAGAGGTAAAGGAAAGAGGTAAGGAAGCAGCTCTGAGGAACACATGTACAAACAGAAGTAAGGTTTGCCAGAAAGAAGAAAAGATAAGATGCCACAATAAAAGTACATTTTCTTCTTTCCTACGCTAAAAGTTGCAGGAAGTCAGGTTGGATTAATGAAAACTTTAGGCACTTTCTGTTGAAATGTTTGAGCTTCAAAGATAGGGAGAGGGGAAAAAAAAAAAAAAAAAAACCCAGAAACTTTTAAAAGTGGATCAGTTATCTTAAAGGGAAATTAAGAGCTGAGGCAGTGCTCAGTCAGTAAAGAGCTTACTACCCAAGAAGGAAGTCTAACCTATGACCCTAGCATGCACATAGTGGTTCTAACATGGAGTCAGGAGTCCTAGGACACTCTGGCCAGTCAGCCTAGCCAAGCAGCAAGTTTCAAATCCAGTGAGAGATGTACTTGAGAATTTCTGGAAAGAAGCTGCCTCTGAAAAGACAGAGTGATCAGAACTATAGTGGTGGATACTTATAACTCAGGCTAGCTTGTACCCCTAGCCTTTCCCCGCCAACTTCTGTGTCAGAACTGATCTATGACTCTATTAAAACGCTTATAAGTAAGTTCATAGTGATATATTTTATAGAATTAAATGGAAAAAATGGAGCATATTTCTCAAGAACAGGAATGGAAACAAAAGACAAAACAAATACAGTCTTCAAAGAATGAAAACTGTTAACATTTAACTGACCTGATTGAAGTGCATTATCTATAATGATAATTATGTCTAATTTGGGTCACTTTGCTTTGTTTCATTTTGAAACAGATTCTCACCTGGTAACCCAGCCTGACCTTGAACTCACATTTGCCTCAGTCCCCAAACACTAGGATAACAGATTATACAACCAGGCTCAGCCTTAATTTGTAATTTTTTTTAAAAGATAAAAGTAAAATGCTGCCGGGCAGTGATGGCGCACGCCTTTAATCCCAGCGCTTGGGAGGCAGAGACAGGCGGATTTCTGAGTCCAAGGCCAGTCTGGTTTACAGAGTGAGTTCCAGGACAGCCAGGGTTACACAGAGAAACCCTGTCTAGAAAAACCAAAAAAAAAAAAAAAAAAAAGAAGAAGAAGAAAAAGAAAAAAAGAAAAACAAAACAAAACAAAAAAAGTGAAATGCTAACAAATAGCAGTTAACAGCTGGAGGATGGGCCGACCGCTCTGCAGAGCACATTAAGGTATTAACCTTATACTTCACTAAATGGAATAAATAGTTTTTAAAAACTTGAAAAGATATCTAACTTCAAACAACTAGAATAAATAAATAATAGAAAATAAATTCTCATTCCAAATAAATATGGAGGAAGATAGGAAATAAGAACCAGAAAAAAGTGTTAACGACAGTTAAATTCACACACATCCTAAATCCAGGGTCTACTAATGACTAAACTATCCAGGTAAAGACAGAGACTGTTGGCACTGGAGAGATGGCTCAGCGGTTAAGAGCATTGACCGTTCTTCCAGAGGTCCTGAGTTCAATTCCCAGCAACCACAGGGTGACTCCCAACCAGCTGTGATGGGATCTTGTGCCCTCTTCTGGTGTGTCTGAAGAGAGCCACAAGGTACTCACATACATAAAATAAATAAATCTTAAAAAAAAAAAAAAAAAAGAAAAGAGACTGTCAAAACCCAGCTACTTCAGTGACTGGGAAGCACTACCTGAGTGGTCCATTTGTCTATGGAGCCTGCAAAGTCATCTGTAGGTGTTCCGCAAGATGCAGCAAGATCTTTATAAGAAGAATGGTTAGAAAAACAGAAATGCTTTTTTTCTTTCTGCAAATTGATGAGAGAGAGAGAGAGAGAGAGAGAGAGAGAGAGAGAGAGAGATTCTTATAGAGAGTTTTACCTCTGTTGGTTATCTCAGAGTTTCTGTAACTGAGAAGAGACATCATGCCCACAGCAACTGTTATAAAGGAAAGCAATTAATTGGGGCTGGCTTACAGGTTCAGAGGTTCAGTCTGTTATCATCAAGGCAGGAACATAGCAGCACACAGTCAGACTGCTGGAAAAAAATCTGAGAATTCTACATCCAGATCATCAGGTAGCAGGGAGAGAATGACACTGAGCCTGGCTAGAGCTTCTGAAACCTCAAAGCCCAACCCCAGTGACCCACTTCCACCAATAGGACCACATCTACCCCAAGAAGACAATATCTCCTAATAGTACCACTCCCTGGTGGTCAAGAATTCGAATCTATGAGCTTATGGGGCCCATTCCTACTCAAACTACCACATTCCACTTTCTGATCCCCATAGGCTTATAGCTATATCATAATGCATCTAGCCCAACTTCAAAAGTTCCCATAGTCTACAACAGCCCCAAGTCTGTTTGTTTAAAAGTCCAAACTCAAAGTCTCTTCTGGGAATGAGATCACACACTCCCAACACACAATGGCACAGGATGCACATTACCATTCCAAAAGGGAGAAGAGGGGAGCACAGTGAGGAAACCCTGGATCAAAGCAAAACCAAACACCAGCATCTCTTTGTCTGATGTGAAAGCACTCTACAGACTTCTAACTCCTTCCAGCTTTGTTGACTTAACACACTTTCTTCCTTAGGCTGATACCATATCCTGTTAGCAGCTCTCCTTGGCAGGTATAATATGACTCTGGCATCTCTAACATTTTGGGGTCTCCAAGGCAACCCAGGCTTCACTTTCAGAGCCTCTCTAGCCTCCATGTACAGATACCCTGGCCTCAGTCGCTTTCCTTAGTCATGAAGGGAGATTCCGTAACCCCTATCTTGTATCCTTGACTCTAAAGCCAGAACCATGTGGTGAAGCTGCCAAGTTCTGCTGCTTGCTGGGACCTCCTCAATTCAAATACGTTTTCACCATCTTTCTGGTTTGGATGGTTTCCTTTACTGCCTAAGCTTGGCTGTCCTGGAACTCACTCTGTAAACATGCTGGACTGGAATTTAGATATCCGCCAGCCTATGCTTCTAAGTGCTGTGATTAAAGGTATGCACCATCACAATTGGCCCTAAGCTTTTCTTTAATTCCTTTCACAGGCTGGAAGCTCAGCTAGGTAAGGTCTTGCTCTGAGGGCACTAGTCCTTATCACCACGCTTTTCTTTGCTCTGTTTATACTTCTTGGTACTTCCTTTCTACTCAAACTGTACATTGTATGTTTACCATTGCTCAGCTTGCTCCTTTTCTTTATAGATCTGCATAAGACTGGTCACTAATATCCATGTGACACAGTCAACACTAGGCTATTTTGAAATCTCCTCTGGCAATACAATTAATCCAAAACTCTTCAATTTAGCCTCAGGCAGACTTCAGACAAGGGAAAAAGCAGCCACATACTTAGACAAAATGTCACAAAAACAGTCTCTAGGCCACTTCTTCTCCTCTGAAGCCACTTGAGTCAGACCTCCACAGTTCCAATCCCTCTCAGCACCATCGTCTTTCCATGCTCCTACCAGTGTGTCCCATTGTGCCCTACTTAAAACAGTCAACTGCTTTCCAAATCCAAAGTCCACATTCCTCCAAGCAAAGGCATAGTTGGGACAATTGCAGTAATACTCCAGTCTCTGGTACCACACTGGTGTGTGTGTGTGTGTGTGTGTGTGTGTGTGTGTGTGTATTTACTCTGGGAAGCCTTGTTTCCCATCCTTTAGTTTCCATCCTGTGTGTCAATCCATCTGGGGATCCAATGACCCTTTGACAGGGGTCCCCTTTAACCATCAGAAAGCACAGGTATTTGCATTATGAATTACAACAGTAACAAAATGACTGTTATGGTGTATCAACAAAAATACTTGTTTGGGGAGTCACCACAACATATTAAATGTATTAAAGGGTCGCAGCATTAGGAAGGTAGAGAACCACTGCTTTAGAGCACGCTGAGTTTAATTTTCAACGTGTTAAAATAAATGTGCTTTCTAGATATAAAGATCTCTATTGCTGATTTGAAGGCAGGGAAAACTTTGCTCTTTTAATGAACAGTTCCTTTAGCTGATGGTGCGTTCATTGTCGGACAGTGATGTCACTAAAAAGCTTTAAGTTGTCAGAAATTAATTGCAAATGTCAGGTCAGTGCTCTCAGATGAATGGCTCCTCTCTTGGAGTTGTTGATTTCAGAGCAGAATGTTACAATAATAAATTAACATGATCTAAGACAAAATCTAGTTGCTTGCCATAAACACACACAAAGACATAGAAATTTTAGTTTAAAAGATTAATTTCAGGAAAATACAGGAAAGTGTAAAAGAAGAAATTATAAATGCACAAAGCATAAATGTTGTAGCAGAGAACACATAACTCTAAATGCATACAAACATGCATATACATGTACATACACACACATACACATTCAAAGTCTGAAACTGGTGAGATTAAATTGAACATATAAAAGATTTAATTTTTAAAAAAGCAAGAGTTCCCTCCTGGCAATGGTCAAAGAGACACCTTGTTAGTAATGTTGTCTTATATCAGTCAGGGAGGGACAGAGCAGATGGCAGTCCTTTGTTCATCCGAGCTTGATGTCCAGCTTGGTGGCCAACGCTATTTTATGCCTGGGACACATAAAAAAACAAAGCAAATCCAGGCAGCATGGTACAGGAGGAGGAAGGCAGAAAGCTGCATTCAGCCATACCACATGCTGTAAAGGGGAAAGATACCCACAGACCTGCCCTCCACCCAACAACAGGGCCATAGACACACAGAGCCCTGAGCCGAGACTACCCCCATATGGTGGAGTGAGAGAAGACAGACATGCCATCCACAGACCTGTTCTCCAGTGCACAGCACAAGAGAGCCATAGACACTCACTTGCAAAAGGATGTCATTCAGGGTCCCACCAGTCGTGCAGCAGGAGCCACCACAATGTATGAGTATGTCCCGGTCAGACATTATGGAGGGAGATGGAACTGAAGACTCTAGGGTGGAGAGGAGTAACCTGTTGAGAGTGGCCAGCCCTGCCACCTGGGGCCATGGTGAGGTCCCAGCCCAAGCAGCTGTTGAGGGTCATTTTCTGTGTCTGTGTCTGTGTCGATATCCATGGATCACATTACCACTAGAGATAGATATGGAGATATCACTGGTTGGGGCAGCCAAGAGGGACCATGTGGATGTCCAAAGGCTGGGTATGATGTTGTATGTCTGAAACGATACTGCTTGGGAAAGAGGTAGGAGAATCAAGAAGTCAAGGTCTCTTCCGATGTTTAGGGAGTTCAAGCTCAGCCTCAAGTTCATGTGATCCAGACTTAAAAATAATAATAATAAAAAAAAACAGTAAAAGTCTATTTATGTGATTAAAAAACAAATGGGTGACATTAAATGAATATGTGACCATTCTAACACCAGACAAAAAATGCACATACTAAGTTTGACTATAAATCCGTGAAAACAGTACTATTTTTATTGAGTCCTTCCTTTGTTTCATACTTAGGGTATGATAGAAGTAACAAGTACAATACAGTTTTAACTCCC